>NC_084740.1:80799687-80889687 GCF_033978785.1 Entelurus aequoreus
GTCTGCTGACATGCAAGCAGAGTAGTAGATTTTTGTAACAAGCTTTTATAATTGTAAAGGACAATGTTTTATCAACTGACTGCAATAATGTAAATTTGTTTCAACTATTAAATGAACCAAAAATATGACTTATTTTATCTTTGTGAAAATATTGGACACAGTGTGTTGTCAAGCTTATGAGATGTGATGCAAGTGTAAGCCACTGTGACACTATTGTTCTTTTTTAAATTTTTATAAATGTCTAATGATAATGTCAATGAGGGATTTTTAATCACTGCTATGTTGAAATTGTTACTAATATTGATACTGTTGTTGATAATATTCATTTTTGTTTCACTACTTTTGGTTTGTTCTGTGTCGTGTTTGTGTCTCCTCTCAATTGCTCTGTTTATTGCAGTGTTGCTGGGTCGGGTTTGCTTTTGGAATTGGATTGCATTGTTATGGTATTGCTGTGTATTGTTTTGTTGGATTGATTACTAAAAAATACAAAAATTAAAAAAAATAAAAAAAATAAATAAAAATCGATTTTTGAAAAATGAGAATCGATACTGAATCGTACAACGTGAGAATCGCGATTTGAATTTGAATCGATTTTTCCCCACACCCATAGTACTTATATTTGTCCTTTAGACAAATTTAAAAAAAAAATCAGTTCCCCTCTGCAGCACTGTACAGTCGCATTGGCGACCAAAAATAGGTTGTGTGAGTTTTTTTTTTTTTTTTAAAAACGTAGCACACGTACAAATACAGGTTTTAACCCTTTCATTGCATTTTCTCCCAAAGTAAATCCATCCAAAGTTGATCAAACTTGTTACACTTTCGGCTATCTCTATAGCCGATCATTGCTCCTAAATGATGTCAGTAAGATATTACAGCTTGTTGCTGAGATTTGATGAGCTATATTGAGTAAAACATGCTTGAAACTAGAATATCAACTGTTGTGTCATCAACACTCACAAGTAGAAAACTACTTTTTTAAAGTCATCATTTCTTGTTTCAAGCATGAAATAAAAAATCATGACTTTGACACAATTTTGTCTCATAATTAAAACAGATGACAGCCAAATGGACTTTGCTGTTTTATTTCCAATGAAACAATAGAAAATACGTACTCATATAGTAGTACAGTTGGCACAGTACAGTAAACTGACAGTTAATAAAATTTGGTCGGGGGCCGGGCTGTAAATATATATATATATATATATATATATATATATATATATATATATATATATATATATATATATATATATATATATATATATATATATATATATATATATATATATATATAGTATGTAATTGACTGAAAGAGCACGCACTTGGCGCGATGATGTCATGTTATCGATGGGAAAATGCAAGAAATGTAATGCCGAGCGCATATCATTATGTCAAGATAATGGCACTAGCATTTATTTCATTTAAAAATATTTTTCAAAATATTGAGAAAAATGGTCTCATATTAGTTTTTTCTATCAAAAAAAGTGCACTTGTTATTGGTGAGAAAATACTTATTTTAAGGTATTTTTGGGTTCATTGAGGTTAGCTAATTTTACTTGTTTTGGAAAGTCTTGACAAGCCAAATTTTCTTGTTTTATTGGCAGATAATTTTGCTTAGTTCAAATAAAATACCCCTAACTTTTGTATTTTTTTTCTTCTTGTTTTTGAACACTGACTTTTTGCAGTGTGTGCTACTAATTGTTTTCATTTAGGACAGGGGTGTCCAAAGTGCGGCCCGGGGGACATTTTCGGCCCGCAGCTAATTGCTTACCGGCCCGCCACACATTCTGGAAATGCTATTGCAAAAAATTTTAAAAACACTTTAAGTGGATTGAGGTGAAATCTAACGTGAAAAAGTTGCAATTTTGACACAAAGCTGCTATGCAGGCTGTTTTTTTTCTTTTGTCTTTGTTCATTTTTCTTTTTTAGCCATTGCTCAAAAAAAAGAAAAAAAAAAGAAAAAAAATCTATCTATGTTATAGTGAATTATTTTCAAGGCTCCAATTACTTTGAAAATGTCACTTTAAAATGCTTTATGTGGAAAAAATATTGCATATATTGTGTGAATGCCAAATAAAAACATCAAAGAGCATATAACAAACAAAATAATAGTTCAAACGTAAAATCGACAGATATATCTGAAGTTGATCTCGTAACTTAAGTGTTGAAAGTTTAAAAAAAAACAACTAATAAAAATGTATCGCTTTATGAGTGGGGCACCTTTTGGATCCCAAATATATTTAATGGGATTTTATTCATCTTAACACTGTGATTACTCAAAATTAATAATGAATTAAAATCAATGGTGTCCTGCATTATTGATCTTTTATGGCTTTAATTACTAAAAACTGCATATTTCAGTTTTACTATAAAAAAACAAGTTGTCTTTGACAAAAAAGGCTTTTTTTTTTTTTTTTTAACTTCATATCAACCTGAAGTTGATATAGAGATTTACTGTAAGTAGGGATGTCCGATAATGGCTTTTTGCCGATATCCGATATTCCGATATTGTCCAACTCTTTAATTACCGATATCAACCGATACAGATATCAACCGATATATACAGTCGTGGACTTAACACATTATTATGCCTAATTTGGACAACCAAGTATGGTGAAGATAAGGTATTTTTTAAAAAAAAATGTAAAATAAGATAAATAAATTAAAAACATTTTCTTGAATAAAAAAGAAAGTACAACAATATAAAAACAGTTACATAGAAACTAGTAATGAATGAAAATTAGTAAAATTAACTGTTAAAGGTTAGTACTATTAGTGGAGCAGCAGCACGCACAATCATGTGTGCTTACGGACTGTTTCCCTTGCAGACTGTATTGATATATATTGATATATAATGTAGGAAGCAGAATATTAATAACAGAAAGAAACAACACTTTTGTGTGAATGAGTGTAAATGGGGGAGGGAGGTTTTTTTTGGGTTGGTGCACTAATTGTAAGTGTATCTTGGAATTATTTTCAAGGCTCCAATTACTTCGAAAATTTCACTTTAAAATGTTTTATGTGGAAAAAATATTACATATATTGTGTGAATGCCAAATAAAAACATCAAAGAGCATATAACAAACAAAATAATAGTTCAAACGTAAAATCGACAGATATATCTGAAGTTGATACTGAACAAGCTAGTCAGGTTACTTCTAGACCTCCACCCCAGATCCCACCTCACTCCTACCCACTTCTCCACTTCTATGTTGATTTAATTAAAAAAAACAAAAAAACAACGATACCGATAATAAAAAAAACGATACCGATCATTTTCGATATTACATTTTAACGCATATATCGGCCGATAATATCGGCAGGCCGATATTATCGGACATCTCTAACTGTAAGCGTTAAATCAAAAAATAAATATATTTTGTCATGGTTTGAAAATGAAAAATATCAAAATGGCCCCCGCATGCTTTAATGTTTCCATGTGCGGCCCTCAGTGGAAAAAGTTTGGACACCCCTGATTTAGGAGAGGCAAGTGAAAAAGCCCTGGGTTCTGGGATTGTTTGTTGCCAAATGTATTCTCTGTTCATTCCCGGTACCATCAGTGCTACATCCAACACAACACCACTCAGCCGTGTTCATAAACGGAACGTCATTTACAGTTAATAATCACGTCATCTGGAGGGTTTAGATGTAATACCTGGACTGTATAATACGGGCCGTGCAGGCCAACAGAGGCGAGGCTTTATGCAGACTGATGGCTTCTTCCTCCCGCGCCGTCTGTTCACTCAGACTGCCAAAGAGGACAAATGCTCTTTCTGCCTCCGCACGAGACGAGATGATGCCTGCCGGAGGACTGGGCCGTGTTCTGCCAAGTAAAACCTGTGACACTCACCTAATTCTATCTCTATCACCTACACTCATCAGACGCTCACATTGCATCCGCCTCCACAAGGCGATAGCATCAAATGCCATGGCTGTTTGAAAACACCTGCCTTTGTAAATCCTTCTCGGGTATAAATCGACGTGGGCGGATCGGTAAATATTCTGAAATCCTGTTTCCACACTATTGTGGTATCAAGCAAAAATAATGCTGACACAGCAGAGATCAGCATGTACAGTGTGTACCATACATAATATAATTATACCTGGGGCATTTATTTACCTAAAATGCAAAGTAGGGGTGTCCCGATTTGATACTGATATTGGATATCCATCAGATATCAGCCAAAATTGGATTGTAGTGGATTGTCCGAAGCTTAAACAGGCAACAAAAGTAGTTTAGTACAACAAATGTATTTACCCATTATCAGAAGTGCAGGTTGAATTAAGTTGGCCGTGCAGACAGACCACATGTTACTCCGGAGTAAAACAAGACACACACAAGCCAAAATCACTGTCGAGTTCCGGTCTTCTGCCATTTTTTATATGTCTCTAGTGCGTCATTGTTTGTTATCTAATGCGTCAATGTCTTTCTGTTATCCCTATCTGTTCCATAACAACTGGAATCCTTTAGACAGTCAACACATTCTGTAGACAGGTTGGCACGACTTAACATTCACTTTTGTCCCACTGGCACAGAATAGAAGAGAAATCAAATGAGCGTACATTCTTATTAGACATGCAATATAGGTCAAAGGACAGAAATTCTACTACAGGATTATATGGGCTTGCATCTTTGATATAACTGCTCTGATACAAGCAACCCTGCGACGTGTTTACTTGTGTAAAACCAGTTAACAGATACATTTCCTCCAATCTTTTCGTTTATTTTAGTTTCGTAAAAAAGGTAAACATGGTAGGCCCTACCTAGGCTACTAGGAGCTGGGAGCTACACAACAGCCAATCAGACAAAAGCACACAAGCTAGACATACAGAGTGTAACTGAACATTATATCAATTGTTTATATATATGTTTTTTTCCTTCTTTATTATGCATTTTGGGCCGGTGCGGCTTATACTCCGGAGCGACTTATAGTCCGAAAAATACAGTACTGTAAAAGTCCGAATTTTCTAGCCTTTACCAAATTTTCCGGCCTTTTTTTTCCAAAGATGTTCTATCTTGAGGGGAGGATAATGAAGTTGACCCCCAAATCTTCCAGCTAAGGGGATAGTAGCACTTTGCTAACTTTCTGTAAGCAATGATTTTTTTTAATCATTTAAGGTGGGATAATAAAGTTGAGCTGACAATTTTCGGCTAAGGGTGAAGTAATCTTTTTCTCACTTCCTGTAAAAGTCAGGACTTTTCACCTTTTTTGGGCGATAAAAAATCTGACCCGTCGATTTTCCAGTTTTTGGCATGTCCCTTTTTAACTGTCTGTAAAAGTTAGGCTCTTACAACCGTTAGGAAAAGATAATAAAGCTGAATTTTCCAGTTTTGCGGATAGTCGCCCTTTTTTACCGTCTATAAAAGTCAAAATTTTTGTCAGGACAATACAGTTTACTGCAAAAAATTTTCAGCTTCTGGGGGTAGTAGCAATTTTCTAACTTCCCGTAAGCAATGATTTTTCATCATTTCAGATGGGATACTAAAGACGAGCTGGCAATTTTCCGACTTTGTAACTTATCGTATTTTTCGGACTGTAAGTCGCAGTTTTTTTCCTAGTTTGGCCGGGGGTGCGACTTATACTCAGGAGCGACTTATGTGTGAAATGATTAACACATTATAATATTATTGATGTCATTGACGTAAGAGACTAGACGTATAAGATTTCATAGGATTTAGCGATTAGGAGTGACAGATTGTTTGGTAAACGTATAGCATGTTCTATATGTTATAGTTATTTGAATGACTCTTACCATAATATGTTACGTTAACATACCAGGCACCTTCTCAGTTGGTTATTTATGCCTCATATAACGTTAGGGATGATGTTTGATAAGAAATTATCGAGTTCGAGCCTATTACTGAATCCTCTTATCAAACCGATTCCTTATCGATTCTCTTATGCAGTCCAGATAGGTTGTTGTGTATGGAAAAACACACACACCATTTGGTTTAACAAATCACTTCACATTCTCTACTGCTCGCTACTATAGTATTACCATATCTGAGTTATTGTGCAGAAATGTGGGGAAGTAACTATAAATGTGCGCCACATTCGTTAACCGTGTTACAAAAAAGATCAATTACACTGATACATAATGTTGGATATAGAGAACATACAAACACTTTATTTATTGAGTCAAAAATATCAAAGTTCGATGATTTGGTAAAATTGCAAACAGCTAAAATGCTGTGGAATTAAATGATGGAATGGATGAAGTAAAGAAGTGAAACATTGTACTGATATGATCCACTTTAAGAGGTTGTTCAAATGAATAGTGCTTACAAAGTACAAAGAAGAAGAATTATGAGAAATACTTTCAACTATAAGTCGCAGTTTCTTTCATAGTTTGGCCGGGGGTGCGACTTATACTCAGGAGCGACTTATGTGTGAAATGATTAACACATTATAATATTATTGATGTCATTGACGTAAGAGACTAGACGTATAAGATTTCATGGGATTTAGCGATTAGGAGTGACAGATTGTTTGGTAAACGTATAGCATGTTCTATATGTTATAGTTATTTGAATGACTCTTACCATAATATGTTACGTTAACATACCAGTTGGTTATTTATGCCTCATATAACGCACACTTATTCAGCCTGTTGTTCACTATTCTTTAGACATTTTAAATTGCCTTTCAAATGTCTATTCTTGCTGTTGGCTTTTATCAAATACATTTCCCCAAAAAATGCGACTTATACTCCAGTGCGACGTATATATGTTTTTTTCCTTCTTTTTATGCATTTTCGGCCGGTGCGACTTATACTCCGAAAAATACGGTATGAAATAATTATAGTTCCATATTACTTACACATACAAAGTCTCCTATGCAGAAGTGTATTACAAAGTATCCTGTAACAAAGACATCCGCATCATTTAACTTACTGCGACATGAGCTTATGCTGATCAATTATTGAGGCCACGGGTGTTTCCAAAAATCAATTACCACTCCACGTCAACTTAAAGTCAGCATAAGTCCACGATAGACTGTTAATAATAAATAGGTCAGTGTTTTTTCATGGCAACTACTAGAGATGTCCGATAATATCGGACTGCCGATATTATCAGCCAATAAATGCAATATCGGAAATTATCGACATCGGTTTCAAAATTAACGGTATCGGTTTCAAAAAGTAAAATGTATGACTTTTTAAAAGGCCGCTGTGTACACGGACGTAGGGAGAAGTACAGAGCGCCAATAAACCTTAAAGGCACTGCCTTTGCGTGCCGGGCCAGTCACATAATATCTACGGCTTTTCACACACACAAGTGAATGCAAGGCATACTTGGTCAACCGCCATACAGGTCACACTGAGGGTAGCCGTATAAACAACTTTAACACTGCTACAAATATGCGCCACACTGTGAACCCACACCAAACAAGAATTTCAAACACATTTCGGGAGAACATCCGCACCGTAACACAACATAAACACAACAGAACAAATATCCAGAACCCCTTGCAGCACTAACTCTTCTGGGACGCTACAATATACACCCCCCGCTACCCCCCACACCCCCCTCCCACCTCAACCCCGCCCACCTCAACCTCCTCATGCTCTCTCAGGGAGAGCATGTCCCAAATTCCAAGCTGCTGTTTTGAGGCATGTTAAAAAAAAAGAATGCACTTTGTGACTTCAATAATAAATATGGCAGTGCCATGTTGGCATTTTTTTCCATAACTTGAGTTGATTTATTTTGGAAAACCTTGTTACATTGTTTAATGCATCCAGCGGGGCATCACAACAAAATTAGGCATAGTGATGTGTTCATTCCACCACTGTATATATCGGTATCGGTTGATATCGGAATCGGTAATTAAAAGTTGGACAGTATCGGAATATCGGATATCGGCAAAAAAGCCATTATCGGACATCTCTAGCAACTACTGTTCTCTGAGTATTTTCACTTGATCAACATTTTTCCAACATTTCGCACTACAAAATAATAATATTTATGATTATTGCTCAAATCAAAATCGGTATTGGCTAATAGTCAAGGCTCCAATATCGGTATCTTATCGGAAGTGAAACTTTGTATCAAAACACCCCATACCGTTGATGTAACACGGATGTGTTATTTGGTAGCAGGCGATAGTTTCAGAGGGTGTTATTTCCCAAATTTTATATGCAACTTAAATTTTTTACTTGAAGAATTATTTTGAGTGCTTGAGACAGTGGATAGGAAATGTTGAGCCAGCATTAAAGGCCTACTGAAAGCCACTACTAGCGACCACGCAGTCTGATAGTTTATATATCAATGATGAAATCTTAACATTGCAACACATGCCAATACGGCCGGGTTAACTTATAAAGTGACATTTTAAATTTCCCGCCACACTTCCGGTTAAAAACGTTTTATTATGCTGACGTACGCGTGTGACGTCACGAGGGCAAGGGAAGTATTCGGAGCCCGTAGAAAAAGCTCTGTTTTCATTTCATAATTCCACAGTATTCTGGACATCTGTGTTGGTGAATCTTTTGCAATTTGTTTAATGAACAATGGAGGCTGCAAAGAATAACGTTGTAGGTGGGATCGGTGTATTAGCGGCTGGCTGTAGCAACACAACAAGGACTACTTACTTGGATAGCAGACGCCTAGCCGATGCTAGCCGCCAAACCCACGGATGAAGTCCTTCGTCGCGCCGTCGATCGCTGGAACGCAGGTGAGCACGGGTGTTGATGAGCAGATGAGGGCTGGCTGGCGTAGGTGGAGCGCTAATGTTTTTATCATAGCTCTGTGAGGTCCGGTTGCTAAGCTGCTAAGTTAGCCTTAGCGTCGTTAGCAACAGCATTGTTAAGCTTTGCCAGGCTGAGAATTATTAACCGTGTAGTTACATGTCCATGGTTTAATAGTATTGTTGATCTTCTGTCTATCCTTCCAGTCAGGGATTTATGTATTTTGTTTCTATCTGCATTTGAGAACGATGCTATCACGTTAGCTCAGTAGCTAAGTGTGTCACCGATGTATTGTCGTGGAGATAAAAGTCACTGTGAATGTCCATTTCGCGTTCTCGACTCTCATTTTCAAGAGGATATAGTATCCCAGGTGGTTTAAAATACAAATCCGTGATACACAATAGAAAAAGGGGAGAGTGTGGAATCCAATGAGCCAGCTTGTACCTAAGTTACGGTCAGAGCGAAAAAAGATATGTCCTGCACTGCCTCTAGTTCTTCACTCTAACGTTCCTCATCCACGAATCTTTCATCCTCGCTCAAATTAATGGGGTAATCGTCGCTTTGTCGCTCCGAATCTCTCTCGCTCCATTGTAAACAAAGGAAAATTGTGAGGAATATTACCTCCTGTGACGTCACGCTACTTCCGGTACAGGCAAGGCTTTTTTATCAGCGAGCAAAAGTTGCGAACTTTATCGTCGATTTTCTCTACTAAATCCTTTCAGCAAAAACATGGCAATATTGCGAAATGATCAAGTATGACACATAGAATGGATCTGCTATTCCCGTTTAAATTAAAAAAAAATTAATTTCAGTAGGCCTTTAATTGAGGTGGATAAATGTGCTCTACAGCCATAGCTGTTAATGCCAAAGTTGTTTTTAATTTTCTATTTCTCGCTAATTAAGGACCACAGTGGTTATTTGCTTGTTGTGAACCACACCGCTGCGACGAAAGCAAACTCTGTGGTTAACTGAATAAAGACATGAATTGAAACATTTTAAATTATACGATTATGGCATTCATCTACTTCTGAAAAATGTGGTATTTTTTTGTCCACACAAAAAAGAAGTCTCGGCATGGAATTGTGGTTAACAATATTTTTTTTGAATCTTTTAAAAAAATGCATATCGCTGAACACATCTTACATTCTTTTATTACTTCCGAACGACGTCTAGACAAGGAAGGACACTGCTGCTTCCCTTCGCCGTCAGCCTGATCCAAACGGTTTGTGCTTTAGAGATAAACTGAACACAGCTTGCAGCTGGACCTCTGTTGATAGCGGCTGGGGGCAAAAAGGCCGGCCTCCCGCTGTGAGAGACCGCCAGTAGAGTGCATGGCGTCAACAATGCAGGTCCACAGGCACGCACACACACATATACACACATATGGGGGTGAAAAAAAAAGCACATTTAAAAATAGAGGAAGGTGACGGGGAAATATGCAGTGTGTGTCGTCCTCCCTCCATCCCCATGGTCACATACAGGGAGGATTTAGATAGAGGGATAACCAGAGGGATAAACACGGCTGACTCCCCTCTGAGCTTTTTGCTCCATTAAATGTATCACCGGGGGCAGCCTGCTCTCATGGGAATTTAGTGGAAAAGCCTGTAAAAAGGGAAGCGCTATACGTTAGGTTCAAATAGAAGGTTTTCTAGCAAGGCGCTCGTCACTGCACCTGTGCGGGTGCTTCCACCCCGGCGGCGAAACACTCCAAAACAATTGGATGGCAGCGGGAAAAGAGACAAAAAGGGCTCGTGTGTGGCACATTTCAAAAGGAGTCTACAATTTGTGACAGCGTGAATGTTGTGCTATGTAGCCTACAAAGCAGACCTGCGGCCCTTTAAGCTTTTCAATCTGGCCCGCCGGACATTCCCAAATACAAACCCCGTTTCCATATGAGTTGGGAAATTGTGTTAGATGTAAATATAAACGGAATACAAGGATTTGCAAATCCTTTTCAAGCCATATTCAGTTGAATGCACTACAAAGACAACATATTTCATGTTCAAACTCATAAACTTTTTCTTTTTTTTTTTGCAAATAATAATTAACTTAGAATTTCATGGCTGCAACACGTGCCAAAGTAGTTGGGAAAGGGCACGTTCACCACTGTGTTACATGGCCTTTCCTTTTAACAACACTCAGTAAAGGTTTGGGAACTGAGGAGACACATTTTTGAAGCTTCTCAGGTGGAATTCTTTCCCATTCTTGCTTGATGTACAGCTTAAGTTGTTCAACAGTCCGGGGGTCTCCCTTCTGCTATTTTAGGTGCCACACATTTTCAATGTCTGGACTACAGGCAGGCCAGTCTAGTACCCGCACTCTTTTACTATGAAGCCACGTTGATGTAACACGTGGCTTGGCATTGTCTTGCTGAAATAAGCAGGGGCGTCCATGGTAACGTTGCTTGGATGGCAACATATGTTGCTCCAAAAGCTGTATGTACCTTTCAGCATTAATGGTGCCTTCACAGATGTGTAAGTTACCCATGTCTTGGGCACTAATACACCCCCATACCATCACACATGCTGGCTTTTACACTTTGCGCCTATAACAATCCGGATGGTTCTTTTCCTCTTTGGTCCGGAGGACACGACGTCCACAGTTTCCAAAAACAATTTGAAATGTGGACTCGTCAGACCACAGAACACTTTTCCACTTTGTATCAGTCCATCTTGGATGAGCTCAGGCCCAGCGAAGCCGACGGCGTTTCTGGGTGTTGTTGATAAACGGTTTTCGCCTTGCATAGGAGAGTTTTAACTTGCACTTACAGATGTAGCGACCAACTGTAGTTACTGACAGTGTGTTTCTGATGTGTTCCTGAGCCCATGTGGTGATATCCTTTACACACTGATGTGGCTTGTTGATGCAGTACAGCCTGAGGGATGGAAGGTCACGGGCTTAGCTGCTTACGTGCAGTGATTTCTCCAGATTCTCTGAACCCTTTGATGATATTACGGAGCGTAGATGGTGAAATCCCTAAATTCCTTGCAATAGCTGCTTGAGAAAGGTTTTTCTTAAACTGTTCAACAATTTGCTCACGCATTTGTTGACAAAGTGGTGACCCTCGCCCCATCCTTGTTTGTGAATGACTGAGCATTTCATGGAATCTACTTTTATACCCAATCATGGCACCCACCTGTTCCCAATTAGCCTGTTCACCTGTGGGATGTTCCAAATAAGTGTTTGATGAGCATTCCTCAACTTTATCAGTATTTATTGCCACCTTTCCCAACTTCTTTGTCACGTGTTGCTGGCAAAGTTAATGATTATTTGCAAAAAAATAAATTGTTTATCAGTTTTTCCAGAACAAAATTTTTAAAAGAAATTCAAAAGACTTTGAAATAAGATTTAAATTTGATTCTACAGATTTTCTAAATTTGCCAGAATAATTTTTTTGAATTTTAATCGTAATAAGTTTGAAGAAATATTTCACAAATATTCTTTGTCAAAAAAACAGAAGCTAAAATGAATAATTAAATTAAAATGTATTTATTATTCTTTACAATAAAAAAATATATATACTTGAACATTGATTTAAATTGTCAGGAAAGAAGAGGAAGGAATTTAAAAGGTAAAAAGGTATATGTGTTTAAAAATCCTAAAATCATTTTTAAGGTTGTATTTTTTCTCTAAAATTGTCTTTCTGAAAGTTATAAGAAGCAAAGTAAAAAAATTTATGAATTTATTTAAACAAGTGAAGACCAAGTCTTTAAAATATTTTCTTGGATTTTCAAATTCTATTTGAGTTTTGTCTCTCTTAAAATTAAAAATGTCGGGCAAAGCGAGACCAGCTTGCTAGTAAATAAATACAGTTTAAAAAATAGAGGCAGCTCACTGGTAAGTGCTGCTATTTGAGCTATTTTTAGAACAGGCCAGCGGGCTACTCATCTGGTCCTTACGGGCTACCTGGTGCCCGCGGGCACCGCGTTGGTGACCGCTGGTCTAGTCTCTTACGTGAATGAGATAAATAATATTATTTGATATTTTACGCTAATGTGTTAATAATTTCACACATAAGTCGCTCCTGAGTATAAGTCGCACCCCCGGCCAAATTATGAAAAAAACTGCGACTTATAGTCCGAAAAATATGGTATGACTTTTTTTTTGCCTTTTTAAAGAAAATACAGTTCATCGTCGCAGAATATGCAAATTATATGGTGATGTCATAGTGACCACTCCTCCATTGCAACAAGTACGTTGGCAATCAGGGGGAAACCCTGATATTCTAGTCTTTGGTGGTGTTTTATATTTTTTTGGTTTAAAAAAATACTGCACCTTTTGTTGCTTTAAAGGCCTACTGAAAGCCACTACTAGCGACCACGCAGTCTGATAGTTTATATATCAATGATGAAATCTTAACATTGCAACACATGCCAATACGGCCGGGTTAACTTATAAAGTGACATTTTAAATTTCCCGCGAAACTTCCGGTTGAAAACGTCTATGTATGATGACGTATGCGCGTGACGTCGATGGTTGAAACGGAAGTATTCGTCCCCATTGAATCCAATACAAAAAAGCTCTGTTTTCATCTCAAATTTCCACAGTATTCTGGACATCTGTGTTGGTGAATCTTTTGCAATTTGTTTAATGAACAATGAAGACCGCAAAGAACAAAGTTGTAGGTGGGATCGGTGTATTAGCGGATGGCTGCAGCAACACAACCAGGAGGACTTTGAGATGGATAGCAGACGAGCTAGCCGCCGACCTCACCTTGACTTCCTCCGTCTCCGGGCCGCCGACCGCATCTATGATCGGGTGAAGTCTTTCGTCACTCCGTCGATCGCTGGAACGCAGGTGAGCACGGGTGTTGATGAGCAGATGAGGGCTGGCTGGCGTAGGTGGATAGCTAATGTTTTTGGCATAGCTCTGTGAGGTCCCGTTGCTAAGTTAGCTTCAATGGCGTCGTTAGCAACCGCACTGTTAAGCTTCGCCAACCTGGAAAGCATTAACCGTGTATTTACATGTCCATGGTTTAATAGTATTGTTGATCTTCTGTCTATCCTTCCAGTCAGGGGTTTATTTCTTTTGTTTCTATCTGCATTTAAGCCCGATGCTATCACGTTAGCTCTGTAGCTAAAGAGCTTCACCGATGTATTGTCCTGGAGATAAAAGTCACTGTGAATGTCCATTTCGCGTTTTCGACTCTCATTTTCAGGAGGATATAGTATCCGAGGTGGTTTAAAATACAAATCCGTGATCCACAATAGAAAAAGGAGAGAGTGTGGAATCCAATGAGCCAGCTTGTACCTAAGTTACGGTCAGAGCGAAAAAAGATACGTACTGCACTGCACGCTAGTCCTTCACTCTCACGTTCCTCATCCACGAATCTTTCATTCTCGCTCAAATTAATGGGGTAATCGTCGCTTCCTCGGTCCGAATCTCTCTCGCTGCATTGAAAACAATAGGAAAATGTGCGCAGCCCTTCCTACTGTGACGTCACGCTACTTCCAGTAGGGGCAAGGCTTTTTTTTTTATCAGCGACCAAAAGTTGAGAACTTTATCGTCGTTATTCTATAGAGATGTCCGATAATATCGGTATCGTTTTTTTTATTATCGGTATCGTTTTTTTTTTTGTTTTTTTTTATTAAATCAACATAGAAAACACAAGATACACTTACAATTAGTGCACCAACCCAAAAAACCTCCCTCCCCCATTTACACTCATTCACACAAAAGGGTTGTTTCTTTCTGTTATTAATATTCTGCTTCCTACATTATATATCAATATATATCAATACAGTCTGCAAGGGATACAGTCCGTAAGCACACATGATTGTGCGTGCTGCTGCTCCACTAATAGTACTAACCTTTAACACTTAATTTTACTAATTTTCATTCATTACTAGTTTCTATGTAACTGTTTTTATATTGTTTTACTTTCTTTTTTATTCAAGAAAATGTTTTTAATTTATTTATCTTATTTTACTAATTTTTTTAAAAAGTACCTTATCTTCACCATACCTGGTTGTCCAAAATAGGCATAATAATGTGTTAATTCCACGACTGCATATATCGGTTGATATCGGTATCGGTAATTAAAGAGTTGGACAATATCGGAATATCGGCAAAAAGCCATTATCGGACATCCCTATTATTCTATACTAAATCCTTTCAGCAAAAATATGGCAATATCGCGAAATGATCAAGTATGACACATAGAATGGATCTGCTATCCCCGTTTAAATAAAAAAATTCATTTCAGTATGCCTTTACATTGGATGAAATAATAGGTTACACTACCAAGAAGTCAGCCGTCTGCTAACAATGTCATCTTTTTGATGAATGAGGGATATCTCCTATTCCCCGCAAACCCTCGCCAAGGGAGCTACGGCTTTGCTTTGTCACCCATAACAGAAGGCAGCAGACAGGTAGGAGAGGTGCTGGAGCCTCCAGAATGCAGGGCCATCTGCATGCATGTGCACAGGGAGCGGGTGTGAGCTTCTGTTCTGCTCTGCCTGGCTCCAGACTAAATTGGCCGTTAAATGATTTAGAATGGTTTCTATGTTGGCAGATGGGCACTACAGTACCTGCACCAGACTCTCTATTAAAGCCTACCTCAGCAGAGTACCCGACTACACGTGCAGGCCTCTGATCTGCGTGATTCTCCCATTTGTTCATATGTGAATGTGTGAGTTCTGAGGGCCGCAGCAGTTGGAGATAACACCTAATTGAATGGCCACCTGCTCTTTTTGGAGGCCGTGTCTTCTCCGGAGGGGGCGTCAAAGCCAAATAAGCCACAGTATCTACGTGTTACTCAAGTAACTTCATTATTTCAAGAGTAGGCGTTGAAGCTCAATTCTGAGCCCTCTACCACGCATTTGCTGGCAGTATTAGCCTCAATGATATGCTGAGGTTAATGAAGTGTCCTGGTCTGCTAATTAGCCCCCAGCGCTCCGTCTTTTCATAATTACGCCCTGGCTTCCACAAGCAGTATACAATAATTGTGTAAACGTGCATGAAGTCCAATTCAAAGTAGGACAATAATTCTTATTGTCATAATGGTCTTGTTCTACTGTTTGAATGCTCATAACCTACAACTCAAATATGCTTCAAGGTTGGTAGTTAGCAATAGAGATGGGTGTTATATTGAAGATGACTGTTCAACAGATTGTGTGACAGTAGGGGTGTAACGGTACGTGTATTTGTATTGAACCGTTTTGGTACGGGGGTTCCGGTTCGGTTCGGAGGTGTACCGAACGAGTTTCCACACGGACATATTAAGTAGCGTAACGCACGTTGTGTAAACAATGCACACCGAGGCACAACACACGGCATGCTAGCAGCTAACGGGCTAGGATAGACTGACCATACGTCCTCTTTTCACCGCACATGTCCTCTTTTGCAGAGCTGTCAGGGTGGAGTTTCTTAAATGCCTCAAATGTCCGGCATTTTGAGTTAGGGTTGCGTGTATTTTCAATGTACGTTCAGGGTTAAGAAGGGGTTAAAAACAAAACAAATTGTGCGTGCAGCAGCATTGGTGAGGGAGGGGCAGAGACCGAGAGAGAGAGAGAGAGTTATGATAAACGCGCATGCGTCGCCAGGCTCTGCTTTTTATCCATAGATGTATCACATTTAATTTTTTATTATCTATAGCAGGGGTGTCAAAAGTGTGCCCCGGAGGCCATTTGCGGCCCACAGCTAATGTTTTAAAGGCCCACGGAGCTAGGAGCTAGCAGAGGAGCTAGGAGCTAGCATAACAAACACGTAGGTGTTTTTATGCAGGATTAATTTGTGGCATATTAAATATAAGCCTGGTTGTGTTGTGACTAATAGAGTATATATATGTCTTGTGTTTATTTACTGTTTTAGTCATTCCCAGCTGAATACCAGGTACCGTGAGTATGCAGCTTTGGCTTCCAAACATTTGATCGCTTGACCGTACGTGCGCGTAACGTACGTAACTTTTTTTAAATATATAAGCTTTATGAACCTTGGGTTAGGTCAGGGGTCGGCAACCTTTACCACTCAAAGAGCCATTTTGACAAGTTTCACAAATTAAAGAAAACAATGGGAGCCACAAAACTCTTTTGAAAATGTAAAATGAAATAACACTGCATACAAAGCTTTTTTTGCTTTGTGGTATGTTTCAACCAGGGGTCTCAGACACACGCCCCGGCCCACACCTTAATATAAAAATGTAATGATAGTGCAACCCGCGATTGCGCCTGATAGCGTCATACTTGCCAACCCTCTCAATTTATCCGGGAGATTCCCGAGTTCCAGGGCGTGATGGTACTACCTTTAGCGCCCTCTACAGCCTGCTCCAACAGCGTACCTGCTCGGCCACATGTTGAATGCAGCTTCCGCATGCACAATGCACACGTAAGTGACAGCAAGGCATACTTGTTCAACAGACACACAGCTTACACTGACGGTGATCGTATATAACAACTTTAACACTGTTACGTTACAAATATGCGCCACACTGTGAACCCACACCAAAAAAGAATGACAAACACATTTCTGGAGAACATCCGCGCTGTAACACAACATAAACACAACAAAACAAACACCCAGAATCCCATGCAGCCCTAACTCTTCCGGTCTACCCCCCACCCTCCCTACCACCAAACCCCGCCCACCTCAACCGATGCACAGAGAGAGGGGGGGGGGGGGGGGTTTGGTGGTAGAGGGGGTGTATAATGTAGACTGGCTGCATGGGATTCTGGGTATTTGCTGTGTTGTGTTTATGTTGTGTTACGGTGCTGAGGTTCTCCAGAAATGTTTTCTTTTTTCTTTTTTGGTGTGGGTTAACAGTGTGGCGCATATTTGTAACGTAACAGTTTTAAAATAGTTTTAAACGCCACCGTCAGTGTAAGCTGTGTGACTGTTGAGCAAGTATGCCTTGCTGTCTCTTACGTAAGCAAGCAGAAGCTCCATACAAAATGTGGCTGTGCTGGCATGATATTTATAAAGGTTATAGAGGATAATCATTGCAGTGATGCTAGGGTACACTCTTAATTTAATTGTTAGGGTGAATATCGGAGTATATTAGCCCCGGGAGATTTCTAGGAGAGGCACTGACGTCCGTAAAACTCCAGGGAAAACCGGGAGGGTCGGCAAGTATGCAGCTGAGCCGCATCAGAGTGGTCAAAGAGCCGCATGCGGCTCCGGACCCGCGGGTTGCCGACCCCTGGGTTAGGTGAACAGTCTTTTGGGCTGAGTGATTGTGTGTGTTGATCAGGTGTTTGAATTGTATTGGCGTGTTCTATGGAGCTAGGAGCTAGCAGAGGAGCTAAGAGCTAGCATAAAAAACACGTAGGTGTTTTTATGCAGGATTAATTTGTGGCATATTAAATATAAGCCTGGTTGTGTTGTGGCTAATAGAGTATATATATGTCTTGTGTTTATTTACTGTTGTAGTCATTCCCAGCTGAGTATCAGGTCCCACCCGGCTCTCACAGCATCTTCCTTATCTGAATAGCTTCAACTCCCCACTAGTCCTTCACTTGCACTTTACTCATCCACAAATCTTTCATCCTCGCTCAAATTAATGGGGAAATTGTCGCTATTTCGGTCCGAATCTCTCTCACTTCATGCGGCCATCATTGTAAACAATAGGGAACTTTGCGTATATGTTCAACTGACTACGTCACGCTACTTCCGGTAGGGGCAAGCCTTTTTTTTAATCAGATACCAAAAGTTGCGATCTTTATCGTCGTTGTTCTATACTAAATCCTTTCAGCAAAAATATGGCAATATCGCGAAATGATCAAGTATGACACATAGAATAGATCTGCTATCCCCGTTTAAATAAAAAAAAATCATTTCAGTAGGCCTTTAAAGGTTAAATGTCATTTAGAAAAAGTTGCAATGTTGACTAATAAAACAAAGTTGTTGTTTTTTTCTTTCAAACTGTCATTGCTCAAAACATAATATTGAATCAAAATCAATGTTATTATGAATTATTGACCTATCCAAGGTTCCCATTACTTCACATCAAATATTCCACTAAGAAAAATATTTTTGGTGGAATATTTTGCTAATTTGGTAAATAAATAACCCCAAAATACCCTTTGAGACACTTGTGATTTAGGGCTATATAAATAAACATTGATTGATTGATTGATTGAAAATGTATATTTTGTTGTTTTCTTACTGTACCGAAAATGAACCGAACCGTGACCTCTAAACCGAGGTACGTACCGGACCAAATTTTTTGTGTACCGTTACACCCCTATGTGACAGCACTTGCTGAATGAAGTGAACTACTTAGCTGCTACCAGCAGAGGCGCTGTTGCTGCTATATTCACACAATGGTGTGTTCAGTATTTTTGGGCATTGATATTCCGCTGAACAGCGGCAATGAAGCGGGAGTTTAGAAAATTTAGAGGGAAATCGGTTATTGATTTCCAATGCCCATCCTCAATAATGCTTAACTGATATGCACAAAACCTTGAAGGATTATAAAAGGTGTCCCTATCCGATATTGATACAACTACTGGCCTGATACCAGCTAAAGAACAAGTATTGGATTTGAAGGGGTTACATCAAAAAAATGTACAGTACTTGTGCTAATTGCTGGACAGCCAGTTAACATCTAACTGTCCTCCAATGGCCACACATGGTTGGTCTTTTCTTGTATTTCAGTCAAGTCATTTACAAAACATGGTAGGCTATAGGCTACTAGGAGCTAGCAGCTACACAACAGCTTAGCACACAAGCTAGACATAAGTCGGCATCCTATTGACAATACTGCAGTCTTAAATAATTAAATAATTATAGCTGCATATTACTAACAGGTACAAAATGTCCAAGGCAAAGACATATCAGAAAATATCCAGTAACAAACGTGTCTGCATTTAACTTACTGGGGACTTTTGGAGAGGATGCAGACAGGCTAAAAAAAAACAGGTTATAAAAGTGACTATGGAGCAAAATGCATGCAAAATGTGTACCAGAACATATCCATTACATTTTATCTAACCACAATGAAGTGATTTAAATTATTGTGGCCAGTAGGTGTTGCTTAAAAAAAATAAAAAAATAAAAATGAAATTACCACTCCACTTCAACTTAAAGACAGCATAAGCCCATTCAAGAGTGTTGATAATAAATAGGTTAGGGGAGTGGTCCCCAACCTTTTTGTAACTGCGGACCGGTCAATGCTTGAAAATGTGTCCCACGGACCGGGGGGGGTTTGGTATTAATTTTATTTTTATTTTTATTTTTTCATACAAAAATACAATCATGTGTGCTTACGGACTGTATCCCTGCAGACTGTATTGATCTATATTGATATATAATGTTTTTTATGTTGATTTAAAAAAAAAATCTTTTTTTATTTTTTTTATTTCTTGTGCGGCCCGGTACCAATCGATCCACGGCCCGGTACCGGGCCGCGGCCTGGTGGTTGGGGACCACTGGGTTAGGGCACTAGTTCTCAATTTTTTTTGACCAAGTACCACCTCAGAACACACTTGGCTCTCCAAGTACCACCATAACGACCAACATTAAAATACAGTAGCGTACTCAGCCTAAATATTTGTTAAAAGCAAGTATACTTAATATTTTTGACCACTGTAACGTTACACACAATACATAAACATCATCAACATCGATATTCCATATACAGTACATTTATACAGACTTCTTTGGCGTACCACCAGATGGAGCCCCACAGTTTGAGAATTACTGGGTTAGGGTTTTTCAAACCGAGAAAACTTGTTTTCTAACATTCCACACCAAATAATAAAAGTATGTATAATTTGTGCTGATATAATATCAGATCGATATTGGAATTGTATCGCAAGTGAAACAATTGTGTCAGTACACACTAATTATAATTGCAAAAAGAAAAATCATTTTGGTGCCAATCCGGAATAAAAGAGGGCTTGTGTAATCAACAAAATGACAGAGGAGCAAATGAATCCCAGTGTGATTAAGGGTGACAATGGTAAAACTAAATAATAACATCCTCAGATGAGATATGGATAGATATTTGTTAAATTCGACTAACAGAAACAAACAAGACGTTACGCAGTAAGAGCGTTCATGAATATGAATCAGACTGGTTTTTTTTCAGTCTAGACTGTAATCAGCCGGGGAAAATGTATACTGGACAGTATCATTAAACCCCACTTCCAAAATCTGAAGAGCAGGAGGTGGTAAAAAGCACAGCGGATATTATTAAGACCACAAGGCCGGGCCGTCAAGATTGCTCCTACTTTGATAGATCACAGAGCCTGTCAAGGTTTCCAATTCAACAGTGGCCATTCAGAGTTAAGGCCATATTGTGGTTTAATATATCGAACACAATAACCACTTCAAGAGCTGTACAAAGATAATATGACTCGGTTTTGAGGTGTAGAAGGAGTGCACTTCTTGGCAACAAACAGCAGAGGCGCACTTTTTTTGGAATTTTGCCTGTTGTTCATAATTGTTGTTATTTTTTTATTTTTTTTGCATTCTAGATATTAGATAAATGCGATCAAAAGACCGCTTGCAATGGCGCTTATGGGAGCTGCACAATTCTGCCTATATAGCCCTTTAAAAAACCTTCTAACACCTCCATTGAGATTGTATATACATTATGTACACTACCGTTCAAAAGTTTGGGGTCACATTGAAATGTCCTTATTTTTTAAGGAAAAGCACTGTACTTTTCAATGAAGATAACTTTAAACTAGTCTTAACTTGAAAGTAATACACTCTATACATTGCTAATGTGGTAAATGACTATTCTAGCTGCAAATGTCTGGTTTTTGGTGCAATATCTACATAGGTGTATAGAGGCCCATTTCCAGCAACTATCACTCCAGTGTTCTAATGGTACAATGTGTTTGCTCATTGGCTCAGAAGGCTAATTGATGATTAGAAAACCCTTGTGCAATCATGTTCACACATCTGAAAACAGTTTAGCTCGTTACAGAAGCTACAAAACTGACCTTCCTTTGAGCAGATTGAGTTTCTGGAGCATCACATTTGTGGGGTCAATTAAACGCTCAAAATGGCCAGAAAAAGAGAACTTTCATCTGAAACTCGACAGTCTATTCTTGTTCTTAGAAATGAAGGCTATTCCACAAAATTGTTTGGGTGACCCCAAACTTTTGAACGGTAGTGTAAGTATTAGGGCTGGGAATCTTTGGGTGTCCCACGATTCGATTCAAAATCGATTCTTGGGGTCACGATTCGATTCAAAATCGATTTTTTTTTTTTTCAATTCAACACGATTCTCGATTCAAAAACGATTTTTTAATTTTTTTTAAAAAAAATTTTTTAATTTTTTTTTTTTTTTAATGAAAACAATACACAACAATACCATAATAATGCAATACAGTTATAAAACCAAACCCGACCCAGCAACATTCAGAATAGCAATAAACAGAGCAATTGAGGACACACAAACATGACACGGAACAATCTAAAAGTTGAATATTATCAACAACAGTATCAATATTAGTAACAATTTCAACATAGCAGTGATTAAAAATCCCTCATTGACATTATCATTACAAACATTAATAAAAAAAAATGACAAAAAATGAACAATAGTGTCACAGTGGCTTACACTTGCATCGCATCTCATAAACTAAATGTCTAAAGATAATGTCAATGAGGGATTTTTAATCACTGCTATGTTGAAATTGTAAGTAATATTGATACTGTTGTTGATAATATTCATTTTTGTTTCACTACTGTTGGTTTGTTCTTTGTGGTGTTTGTGTCTCCTCTCAATTGCTCTGTTTATTGCACTTCTGAGTGTTGCTGGGTCGGGTTTGCTTTTGGAATTGGGTTGCATTGTTATGGTATTGCTGTGTATTGTTTTGTTGGATTGATTAATTAAAAAAAAAAAAAAAAAAAAGTTTAAATAAATAATAAAAAATAAAAATAAAATGATTTTTAAAAAATGAGAATCGATTCTGAATCGCACAACGTGAGAATCGTGATTCGAATTCGAATCGATTTTTTCCCACACCCCTAATAAGTATATATGTAATGTAGTAACGGGTACATTTATAATAACATTTAATATTTACGTATTTTGATCATTTTAAGGGGTGGGACCAAACGTCTTTTCGTATCGTTCTCGTCATTTGATGGCTACTTGTTGGATTACCTCCTCAGACTTCTTCTGTCCAGGTGAGATGCATGATTTATGATCTACAATAAACTTCCAGGGAGGCAAGGAAGCAAGAAAGCAGCAGACCACTCGATGATGTAAACATAGGGACACAAGCTTGTAATCACGGCGCCGCTATAAATAGTTTGTCCGTGTTAGCGCTTATAATAAAACTATCACTAATACTTGGTTAATATTCAAGTCATGAAATGTAAATGGAGTATTGTTGGCGCTTTTTGAATGGATATTTATCGGATTTTGTGGGCGAAATAGAGAGCAGACTTTTATTTACTTTTATTTACAAGTCAGAATGCATTAAAAAAAATCCATTTATCATCATGTCTTTCATAATGATTGTGAACAATAGGCAACAAAAAAAAAAAGTGCAGTTCCCCTTTAAGATGCTCTACAAATGCAAATAACTGCCAGGGTCTCTAATTGGCACAGGGTTAAAAACCATTGACATCAACAGCTGGCAACCTCCTGATATATATTTCTTTTAAAGTTGGCACTGATTGCAATTGAAGCCTCTAGAGTAGTCAGCATCAATCAGTTTTATCTACCTCTGCATACACTTTAAAATATTTGCACTACTAATCTGTATGATGTGGTAAACTCATGCGTGTTACACTAACACATACTCAACGGCGCTTTAATTACTGGCTCATCAGTTTGCTTCTTAACGCTATTTCAACATTGGTTTAGTTGCTGTTGTGTTGTGCAATATATGTTTTAATACATTAGAACAGGGGTCACCAACCTTTTCGAAACCAAGAGCTACTTCTTGGGTACTGATTAATGCGAAGGGCTACCAGTTTGATACACACTTAAATAAATTGCCAGAAATAGCCAATTTGCTCAATTTACCTTTAACTCTATGTTATTATTAATAATTAATGATATTTATCTTTGTGGAAACACTGATCATCTTAATGATTTCTCACAATAAATATGCATAGAAACAGATAAATATCAATATGCAACACTTTATTTTCATATTTTCTCTAAGTGCACATTTTTCAAATTGAACATTTTCAAATGATCACTTCTAAGACAGTCTTGTGAATTCACAATATCCCATTTTAACTAGCTAGCCACTAACATTTTTGAACAAATCATGAATTACTTTGCACCATGTTTGTACAAATAATAACTCATGTAAAATACAAAAGTCAACTCTCAAATTTTTAAATAAATCATGTCACACTTTGAACTGGACACCAAATCTGTTATCTGTTTCTTTGTCAGTTAGTGAAGACCAAGACTTTAAAGTATTTTCTTGAATTTTTAATTTTTTTTTGAGTTTTGTCTCTCTTAGAATTAAAAATGTCGAGCAAAGCGAGACCAGCTTGCTAGTAAATAAATAACATTAAAAAAATAGAGGCAGCTCACTGGTAAGTGCTTGTCAAGTGTTTTGCTTTTTTCACTGTGCTTATCCCACACTTGAAGGGATGTACCAATGCTGAATGTGGCTTCTGGATTTCACTCAAAAGACCAGACCGTAGTTAATTTTTTCCTTTTATTTTCCTTTAGTTTGCAACAGTTTTTACAATGAAGAAAGAGCTTCTTTTTTCTTCTTTAGTCTTTTTAGCAGTCTTTAGCAGTGTTAGTAGACTTTAGTAGACTTTAGTTTCTTTAGCTGTCATTAGTAGCCTTTAGCTTCTTTAGTAGGTGAAAAACCTTTAAGGACAAAACACCGCAAGATTAACATGCTGTAAAAAATCAATCAATTATCAATCCCATAATTTACAATTATTAATTAGGCTATCAAACACTTAACAATTAAACAAGTGCAAGAAAATGGATTAATACTTTCCCTTTAAGTTAATTCAGATTATAAATAAATTGTCTCAACATAAATGCACCAAGATACATATGAAATACATTTAACACCAGAAAAACAATAGATAAATGCAGCAGAAAACCCAATATGCAATTACATAAATACCTAACCAATTAACCACCTATTTCAGATACATATTTAAAATCCATATCCAATATAAATATATTATTAATTTAGCAGTGAAACACTCAATCTTAAACGCTGTCTGCTGGTAGAAAAATACCCCTTTTCTATGCCCTCACTAGCAGCCAATGATCCAACACAGTTAAATCCAACACTTTAAGTTGAGCCACTTCACCCTCCTGATGAAGCAAACTGCTCCAATATTTATCAAACTAAGCAAAGAATCACAACACTTCCTTACTAAACAACAGTTACACAAAACACCATGTGTATTTAGCCTCCAGACTAAGCACGCTACATGCACACAACCCCCCCCCCCCCACCCCCCATCTCACCAGCGCAACAGGTGCGCCAAACCCAGAAATAAAGTGCAATCTTACCGGCTGTCCGTTCAGGTTTTGGTACACTTTTGGCACAACTCTGTGTTATCTGAAATGAACCAAAGCTTTCTCCACTCTGCGCTGGCGTCTTTTGTCCTCCTTTATTTGACACAGCTGTCTAATTGCCGGGCTCGCGCACCAGCAGACGAGGCGGGAGTGCGCCGCGTTATACCTGCGCGTGAACGTCAACTGATAATAATGCCGAATTATATACATTTCCTGGGGTTGCCTAGGTGAATAGGGATGTGGATGTGCTCTAAAATAAAATATAATTTTATTAAGTGGGGTTTGGCTGGTTGCCAAGCAGCCGCAGTTACGCGCTCGCGCATCAGCTGACGAGAGTGCTGCTATTTGAGCTATTTTTAGAACAGGCCAGCGGGCGACTCATCTGGTCCTTACGGGCGACCTGGTGCCCGCGGGCACCGCGTTGGTGACCCCTGCATTAGAATGTGGTTAAAAAAGAGCTACATTGACATTACCATTTTCTTATGCACACTGAAGCAATATTAAGAATATATGTATATATATGTAAACTACTCAAGAAGATTCAAAATATTGAACAAAATAAACCATATCATTTTAAAAATGGATGAAACAACAACAGCACGAAATAATAGTGACATGACGTCAACATTTCATCTATGCATGCGTGTGAGTGTACACAAACAGCATGGAAAACAAGTGTGTGTAGCAGCTTTACCTGGAGGCAGGCGGGCGCTCGGCCATGTGGTTTGTTGACGTCCACTACTACAAGCTGCCATCCCCCGGCAGCGTCTTCGTGGAACATCTGCGGCACAGGGACACCACATGAGAACCCCTCCATATAAATAAATAAAAACACACAGCATTACGGATGAAGAGCTAACATTTCGACATGAATGCCATTTGTCAAAATAACAGAGGACCTTACCAATACAATGGATGCAAAACAGTGTGCAGCTGCAGTGTTGAAGGACCTAACAAAAGCATTTGATGCTATTATTCCTAATATCTTAATTAACAAGTTACAACGGTACAACATCAGAGTGTTGGTGTTGAACTGAGTAAGAAGCTACTTAACCAACAGGGAGCAATACGCAAAGCGAACACACGTCTACAGCTCTAAATACAGTATGTCTTGCGGAGTACCCCAGAGATCAATACTGGGACCAAAATGGTTTAATTTCTATATAAACAACGTATGTAAAGTCACAAAGGACTTAAAGTTACGATTATTTGCAGTTTATACGACCACATTTTGTTCACGCCCGCACGCACGCACGCACGCACGCACGCACGCACGCACGCACGCACGCACGCACGCACGCGCGCGCGCACGCGCACGCGCACGCGCACACACACACACACACACACACACACACACACACACACACACACACACACACACACACACACACACACACACACACACACACACACACACACACACACACTATTGTATTTGTTACCTTCTCGAGACCGCCAAAAAATGCCTCCCTCTTTAGTACCACCCTATTTACCACATTAATAATATATACATACAATGCAAATATAAAAAAGCTAGTTGTGAAAAATGAGTTGGAATTTCACAAGAAAAAGGCCACAATTTCACAATAAAAAGTCGTAGTTTTCCTCAACACAGGTCAAAATTTCACAAGAAAAACTGCACATTTGTGCAATATTATGATAAAAGCTGGAATTTTACTCAATAACAGTCGCAATTTCACAAGAAAAGCTTAAAATGTTGGCAATTTTATGAAGAGTCGTAATTTTACTCGACACAAGTCACAATTTCATGAGAAAACCTTAAAATTTTGGCAATATTATAATAATAATCTGAATTTTACTTGGCAAAACGATGACAAAAGTCATAATTTTATTAAAAAATGTTCACTAATTAACAAGAACAACAAAAACATTGGCAATACTGTGATAAAAGTCAGAATGTTATATGACAAATGTCACCATTTTGCATTAAAAACTAATAATTTTACATAAAGTAATAATTTTACGAGAAAATGTTGCAATATTACAGAAATAGAAAGAATATGAAAAATGGTTGCCAATTTTATAAGAAAAATGTCAACACATTGTGAGAAAAAGATTGCTTTTAGTTAATTGATTTATTTTAGATTTTTTTTAATAATTGTTTTTTAATCTTCATTATTTACTTTGTTATTTCAGTATGTCTCTATATACATATTTATTTTATTTTTTTAAATTAATTTTAACCAAAGGGGGTGCATTTCAATTTTTTACACACACTTGTTATTACATATGTTGGCCAGAGGGGAAGCACTTCAAATTTTTACACACACTTATTTCATATGTTGACCAGAGGGGGAGCACTTTTAAAACCGACATATAGTCAATTTGAAAAATCCCTCCTTTTTGGGACTACCCTAATTTTGACAGATTTCACCACCAGGGGTGCAAATGAGACATTCTCTATTAGATGCAATGGTTTTCCATATTGGGACCATGATTTCGGTCCTAACTTCTTCACCGGTCCTCATATGGAAGCTATTTTTCAAATCGAATCATTGAGATCATTACTAGGGCTGCAACTAACAACTAATTTGATAATCGATTAATCCGTCGATTAATCGATTAATAATCGGATAAAAGAGACAAACTACATTTTTATCCTTTCCAGTATTTTATTGAAAAAAACCAGCATACTGGCACCTTACTTATTTTGATTATTGTTTCTCAGCTGTTTGTTAATGTTGCAGTTTATAAAAAAAAATATATATATATACAAAAATAAAAATAAGTAGCCTCTGCGAATGCGCATAGCATAGATCCAACGAATCGATGACTAAATTAATCGCCAACTATTTTTATAATCGTTTTTAATCGATTAGTAATCATCATCACAAACAGATAAAGTGATCCACAAATAAAACAATAACTTGCTACCTAAGAATGTACAACAATTCTTCTCAACGAAATAGAAGAAATATAATCTTAGAGTAACATTTAATCTAAAACTTTGGTATGCACGTACAACACTTCAAACTTTTTAGTATATCAGTATGTAGAATTAGATTATGAAATGGATTAAGCAAAGAAGTCAAGCAATATTCTACTACTATGATCCAGTTTAAGAAACTGTTTAAACTCAAAGTGTCGTAAGTACAATGAAGACGAATCCTAATAAAACTTGTTGAAAAATGAGATCATTTTTATAAATCTCTTTGTGCTAATCACAACTTATTTACTAATGACAACTCTGATTATTTCTTTGTTCATTGAATTTGTTTGTGCTCCAATTTGAGTACAGAAAGTGAACAAGTGTGTTAGACATTACAATGAAATTGAAAAAGGGTTGAAAGGGATGAAACAACTTCATACAGCATCTGTGGTCCCCCCAAAAGAGCTGAGGGCATCACAAGCACAGACTCATAAAGAGAATTACATCTATTAAATCAAGTGTGCGCCCTCACGGTCCTTCCACCAGTATTAAAAAGAAAAAAGAAAAAGTGCTGTATCACCAATGAAAGTCCAAACATTTGTCTGGTTGACAAATACACTATATTGCGCCGCCATCCTAACAGCAAAAATTGACAAACACCTACCTTATTGGTTTAAATGCAGGTCACCTCTGAGGTATCTTTACCTGTAGCCATTGGTGGTTTTATACATCTTATATTAGATGGCGACAGTACGTTTCAATTTTCAATATGACACTTGTCACTAGGGATGTCCGATAATGGCTTTTTGCCGATATCCGATATTATCCAACTCTTTAATTACCGATATCAACCGATACCGATATATACAGTCGTGGAATTAACACATTATTATGCCTAATTTGGACAATCAGGTGTAGTGAAGATAAGGTCATTTTTTAAAAAAATTAATAAAATAAGATAAATAAATTAAAAACATTTTCTTGAATAAAAAAGAAAGTAAAACAATATAAAAACAGTTACATAGACACTAGTAATTAATGAAAATGAGTAAAATGAACTGTTAAAGGTTAGTACTATTAGTGGACCAGCAGCACGCACAATCATGTGTGCTTACGGACTGTATCCCTTGCATATCCTTGTTTTATCCAGTGCTTTCATGCTATTATTTCTATTTTTATCTATGTTTCTGTTTTATCTAGTGTTTATCTAGTGCAGGGGTCGGCAACCCGCGGCTCTTCTTTAGCGCCGCCCTAGTGGCTCTCTGGAGCTTTTTCATAAATGTATGAAAAATTGGAAAAAGATGAGGGGAAAAAAAAAAAAATTTTGTTTTAATATGGTTTCTGTGGGAGGACAAACATGACACAAACCTCCCTAATTGTTATAAAGCACACTGTTTATATTAAACATGCTTCACTGATTCGAGTATTTGGCGAGCGCCGTTTTGTCCTGCTAATTTTGGCGGTCCTTGAACTCACCTAGTTTGTTTACATGTATAACTTTCTCCGACTTTCTAGGACGTGTTTTATGACCCTTTTTTTTCCGTCTCATTTTGTCCACCAAACTTTTAACGTTGTGCATGAATGCACAAAGGTGAGTTTTGTTGATGTTATTGACTTGTGTGGAGTGCTAATCAGACATATTTGGTCACTGCATGACTGCAAGCTAATCGATGCTAACATGCTATTTAGGCTATCTATATGTACATATTGCTACATTATGCCTCATTTGTAGGTATATTTGAGGTAATTTAGTTTCCTTTAAGTTATCTTAATTCAATTTATATCTCATGACACACTATCTGTATGTAATATGGCTTTTAACTTTTTGCGGCTCCAGACAGATTTTTTTTTTTAATTTTTGGTCCAAAATGACTCAACATTTTGGGTTGCCGACCCCTGATCTAGTGTGTGTCATGATTTTATTTCTATTTTTTTATTATTATTATACACTACCGTTCAAAAGTTTGGGGTCACATTGAAATGTCCTTATTTTTGAAGGAAAAGCACTGTACTTTTCAATGAAGATAACTTTAAACTAGTCTTATCTTTAAAGAAATACACTCTATACATTGCTAATGTGGTAAATGACTATTCTGGCTGCAAATGTCTGGTTTTTGGTGCAATATCTACATAGGTGTATAGAGGCCCATTTCCAGAAACTATCACTCCAGTGTTCTAATGGTACAATGTGTTTGCTCATTGGCTCAGAAGGCTAATTGATGATTAGAAAACCCTTGTACAATCATGTTCACACACCTGAAAACAGTTCAGCTCGTTACAGAAGCTACAAAACTGACCTTCCGTTGAGCAGATTGAGTTTCTGGAGCATCACATTTGTGGGGTCAATTAAACGCTCAAAATGGCCAGAAAAAGAGAACTTTCATATGAAACTCGACAGTCTATTTTTGTTCTTAGAAATGAAGGCTATTCCACTAAATTGTTTGGGTGACCCCAAACTTTTGAACGGTAGTGTATATTCTTACTTTCTATTTTTATTGTTATACTTTGTAGCACTTTGAGATTTTAACAAATATAAAGTGCGTTACAAATGCAATTCATTATTATTATTATTATTAGACTGTATTGTTATATATTGATATATAATGTAGGAAGCAGAATATTAATAACAGAAAGAAACAACCCTTTTGTGTGAATGAGTGTAAATGGGGGAGGGAGGTTTTTTGGGTTGGTGCACTAATTGTAAGTGTATCTTGTGTTTTTTATGTTGATTTAATAAAAATTAAAAAAAATTAAAAATGAAAAAAACGATACCGATAATTTCCGATATTACATTTTAAAGCATATTATGGGACATCTCTACTTGTCACTCTTTATCTTTACCTGCGTTGTAGCTGTGGACGTTGTGCTGCTCCTGGACCCCCACATCTGCTGGAACTGCACTCTGATTTCAGCAAAGGTCTCGATGATGACGGCGATGAAGACATTCTGAAAGAGAGATACGAGTGTGAACCAGCGTTCATTGAGACAAAAGCAAATAAAACTTCATTTTCCAAGCTGCATCCTAATCGATGGCAAGCCTTACTCTTTGGCACAGATGCCAAATAAGCCATTGATGTTAAAACCAAAAGTGGCATTTAGTGATCTTTGATCATCATTGAATTGAATTGAATTGAATTATATTTATATAGCGCTTTTCTCTAGTGACTCAAAGCGCTTTACATAGTGAAAACCCAATATCTAAGTTACATTTAAACCAGTGTGGGTGGCACTGAGAGCAGGTGGGTAAAGTGTCTTGCCCAAGGACACAACGGCAGTGACTAGGATGGCGGAAGCGGGAATCGAACCTGCAACCCTCAGGTTGATGGCACGGCCGCTCTACCAACCGAGCTATACCGCCATTTCGAGGGAAGCAGAGCAATGGAGATCATAAAAAAAATATAAGGGAACACAAAGCTCTAACCTTCACGAGCCACGCCAAGAAGAAAATGAGAGTTATAAAATAGAAGTAGGAACGCCAGCGAGGGAAACTGTCAATGGCTCTGTACATGAGGAACACCCAACCTTCCTGAGAGGCTGCTTCATATACAGTAAAGATGCTTGTCCCTATGAAAAAACAAGAGAAACAGTGTTAGCATCGGTCCAGGACTCACGTATAATTCACATGCCACGACTGGATATGACGTCTACCCAGCTCATTGAAGCCGCTGTAACCGAGCTCCTGTCTGCTGAGGCCCAGTTCTTCCAGGTCCACGCACTTGAAGCCCAAGGGACACTGGTAGCCCTCGCCATCGGGGGAGCAGTGGGTGTCGGGGATGGCCAGGCTGTTCCATGTCACATTGCTGAACAAATGAACAAACAACTGCAGCTGTTGTACACCCACATAACATACTCATGCATTCTGATATGCAAGTACAGGATAGAATTCATTTATCCTTTTATCAACCGCAGCTACCCCAGTGGCAGCAGCACTTGTGCAGCCCCAGGCCATGACATTACCCTCACCGTCTTTCACTGTAAGCGAGACACAGTCCTGGTCGTACCCAGCCATTGCCCATGGTTGGGTGGGATAGACACCATTTTACCCGTGACCCAAATGAGGACACACGGTAAATAAAATGCAGGGTTTCCCACACATTGATTTATTTGTGGCGGCCCGCCACGAAAGAATTACGTCCGCCACAAATAAAATAAAAAAATAAATACATTTAAAAAAAAAAAATTTTTAAATTACAAAAAAAATAAATAAATAAATAAATAAATAAATTACAAAAAAAAAAAAAAAAAAAAAAAAAATTTTTTGTCTTCTCAGGCAAATCTTATAGTTGATGTAGATGCCCATATCGGCTGTTCAGATTTACTTTACAAAAGAGAAGTGTAGGATACTTCTCTTGTTGCCTTATTTGTATTTGACTTTATTAAATGTATTTCTATTAGAAACACAACATGTGTATATAACAAAGGGTGCAAAGCCTGCAGGCAGTAGGAAACACCTGGTTAAGTGTAGGGAGTAAAACTGATGGCAGTCTAAAGTTCAAGATTTTTGGAGCTCTTTGTTCAGTGGATCAGATGTTTGATGAAACTCTGTGTCTGTCTACCACCACTACTGTTTTCTGTTTATTTGTTACTGACTGTGGCAGGACACCTCTGCCTCTGTTTCACTTTATGTTGCTGGTAAATAACATGGTTGTAGTAGTAGGCTAAAGTTGAATTATTTAGTATGCACTAATTAAAGGGGCAGAGCTTTAACAGACATTTTAGCTTTTATATTTTATAAGATATATTTTTTGTAAGAACCACAATTAATAAATACATTTCAGTGAATAACTTATTGTTCAAATCTGTATATAAATATGTACATAAAGAGTTGTAATTATATTGTAAAATGGATGGATGGATGGATGGACGTTTAAAACAAAACTGTTATTATTAATTAGTAAGTATATATTTTTTGAGCCTTCTTAGAGAAAATCAAATCATTGTAGTAAATTATGCAAAATACTCGATGATGTCATGTGACCACGCCCCCACCGCCACAGGTATCTTGGCAGTTTATGGGAAACACTGAAATGGGTAAATGTTTGGATACCCACAGAGGTGTTTCCAAGATAGGCACTGAAAAAATGTAATACCTTCAAAAATGGCTGCCCAGACATTCATTCAACGTATCCATTGAAGAAATCAGAGATCAAAAAGCGGATCACATTTTGCACCCCATCAGAAAGACGTCACAGTTAAACTAGATGAGGCTAATTAAACATGTTGTGACAATAATAAGCAGTGTGTCCTATCAAAGAAACTGAGCTTTCTTGATGGCAAAACAGGAGACAGATGAATTCCCAATGAAGACATCAGAAATAATTATGGTAATAACAGTCCTGTGAGTCAGACGAAAAACAAGCACAGTCGCGTGATGAGGAATGATTCATGTGATTTGATGAAACCAGAACTGTGTTGTTACAGATTTGCATAATTGGACGTAGAGCATGTTTGTCACTGCTGTATACCTTAGCTGACAGTAACAACATTTGTGTTTGCTTATGCTTCAAATAAGAGATGTTTATACAATTAGTGGGGTTTCCTTAAATAGTGGCACTGGGGGTGGAGCTTGATTGACATGCTGACGTTTTTTATTGATCAATCAACGGTTGTTACTTCCGCCTTGCAATAAGAAATGTTCTCCTGTACTTTTGTATTGATTCATGAACACTTTATAATAGTGATTTATTTATATTTTCACATGGTGCCTCATTCCGCAGAGTGACATCATGATAACAAATGTGGTTGCGTCCGAAGATCTAGTTCAACAGAGCCACACAATTCCAGGTGTCCTTGACGGAAGGAGGAAAGGGGAAGAGATGTCGGGAGCATCTCACTGCAACATCCTCACTGGGGGAGTTATCAACAGCAACCTTGCCAAGGCCGGTGAGAAGGAGCCGAAATATAGGTAAGGATTGTTTTGGTTAGGGCGAGCAGATGCATTTTAAAGGCCTACTGAAATGAAATTATTTTATTTAAACGGGGATAGCAGATCCATTCTATGTGTCGTACTTGATCATTTTGTGATATTGCCATATTTTTGCTGAAAGGATTTAGTATAGAACGACGACGATAAAGTTCGCAACTTTTGGTCGCTGATAAAAAAAAAGCCTTGCCCCTACCGGAAGTAGCGTGACGTAGTCAGTTGTTCACTTCCTCATATTTTCCTATTGTTTTCAACGCAGCTAGAGCGATTCGGACCGAGAAAGCGACCATCACCCCATTAATTTGAGCGAGGATGAAAGATTTGTGGATGAGGAACGTTAGAGTGACGGACTAGAATGCAGTGCAGGACATATCTTTTTTCGCTCTGACCGTAACTTAGGTACAAGCTGGCTCATTGGATTCCACACTCTCTCCTTTTTCTATTGTGGATCACGGATTTGTATTTTAAACCACCTCGGATACTATATCCTCTTGAAAATGAGTCGAAAACGCGAAATGGACATTCACAGTGACTTTTATCTCCACAACAATACATCGGCGAAGCTCTTTAGCTACTGAGCTAACGTGATAGCATCTGGCTCAAATGCAGATAGAAACAAAATAAATAAATCCCTGACTGGAAGGATAGACAGAAGATCAACAATACTATTAAACCATGGACATGTAACTACACGGTTAATAATTCTCAGCCTGGCAAAGCTTAACAATGCTGTTGCTAACGACGCTGAAGCTAACTTAGCAACCGGACCTCACAGAGCTATGATAAAAACATTAGCGCTCCACCTACGCCAGCCAGCCCTCATCTGCTCATCAACACCCGTGCTCACCTGCGTTCCAGCGATCGACGGCGCGACGAATGACTTCACCCGATCACAGATGCGGTTGGCGGCTAGCATCGGTTGGTGGCTAGCATCGGCTAGCGCGTCTGCTATCCAAGTAAGTCCTCCTTGTGTTGCTACAGCCAGCCGCTAATACACCGATCCCACCTACAACTTTCTTCTTTGCAATCTCCATTGTTCATTAAACAAATTGCAAAAGATTCACCAACACAGATGTCCAGAATACTGTGGAATTATGAAATGAAAACAGAGCTTTTTGTATTGGCCTCAATGGGGGAGCCATACCTCTGTTCTACTGGCTACGTCACGCGCATACGTCATATCCAAAGGAGTTTTTCAACCGGAAGTTTAGCGGGAAATTTAAAATTGCACTTTATAAGTTAACCCGGCCTTATTGGCATGTGTTGCAATGTTAAGATTTCATCATTGATATATAAACTATTAGACTGCGTGGTCGGTAGTAGTGGGTTTCAGTAGGCCTTTAATAGATTGTCTACTCAATTGTCCATTCCAGTCCTCTTATTAATTTTGCCTTGCAGAGTGGAAAGCTTCTCCGAGATGTTATCTTGTTTTCGATTTAGTTAAAAATGAGTCTGAGTTCCTACAGCCCTGTCTATCCCATCAATCATTATCTGGTGCAGCTTTTGGGTACTTTAAATGGCAGTCTTCATCTTCCGAATTTGTCGATACACCAGAGCAATGCACAATCCAAACTGAATAGGTGTCGATGACCTCGACGGAAATAATCGCCAGGCACACGACCCTCCACTTCCCCCAAGAGTCCATTGTGTATTCAGCAACAAACATTTAGTCAGGACAGACAGGTTCCTACCAACCAGAGTTTCTCGTTGAGAAGATCTTGCCAATTTTGTTGAAAGGCCAATTGTTCAATTCCATTGTTTAGATTTTGGAGAGCAGTGCAAAAAGAGGCTCATAAAACTTAAGACAAGACATGATGAGACAAAAACACAAGAGCAGGGAAGATAAGGGAGAGCAAAGGGAAGCGTCCGCCTTCATTGAGAGCCAGAGAGAAGTCTTACATTTTTGTTTTTCTTTTGACAGCTTAGTTTGTCTATAAAAAAGGGTTTTATAACACCTCTGGCTTTGTGTGCTTCCAGGGGACTCTACAAATTAAGAAAAACTGAAGTGCTGTTCAAAAAAAAAAAGAGGATTTTAAGATGTTTACGTTTCGAATCACACATTTTCGTTGTGGCTTGTGCAGCCCTTTGAGACACTTGCGATTAAGGGCTATATAAATAAACTTTGACTGATTGATTTTATTGTGTAATTTCTTGGGCACATTTTTATTGTGTATAGTTTTGTTTTTTATTTTTATTTTTAACATACTTGACTGCCTCACTGCCACCTATTTGCTGCTGATTGCTTACATTTTGAACTGTTTGTCTCTTTGCGCTGTGGGTGGGAGCTCCCCACCCATCTCGTTATTGCTGTGCACTGAGACAATAAAGGCTATTCTTCTATTATTATTCTTCTGTTGTGCTGCTATGATATTATGCTATTTGTTAGAGGTGTCCCAATACAACTTTTTCACTACCTATACAAGACTGATGTTGGAGTCTGTAGTATTGGCCAATAACGATATTGTTCCAATTCGATACCAGTACAAATCATACATACTTTTATCATTTTGTGGTGTGGAATGTTAGAAAAGGCTTCATAAGTGAAATTAATTTTTAAAAAATTAGCAGCAGGTCAGCAGCAGGAAGCATGAAGTGCTCTAAAACTTGCTGGTAGACTGCTGCGTTGACCCTGGATCTCAGGAAACAGAGTGGACCGACACCAGCAGATGACATGGCACCCCAAACCATCACTGATGGTGGAAACTTTACACTAGACTTCAGGCAACGTGGATCCTGTGCCTCTCCTGTCTTCCTCCAGACTCTGGGACCTCGATTTCCAAAGGAAATGCAAAATTTGCTTTCGTCAGAAAACATGACTTTGGACCACTCAGCAGCAATCCAGCTCTTTTTTCCAGGGTCAACGCAGCCGTCTACCAGCAAGTTTTAGAGCACTTCATGCTTCCTGCTGCTGACCTGCTCTATGGAGATGGAGATTTCAAGTTCCAACAGGACTTGGCGCCTGCACACAGCGCAAAATCTACCCGTGCCTGGTTTACGGACCATGGTATGTCTGTTCTAAATTGGCCCGCCAACTCCCCTGACCTTAGCCCCATAGAAAATCTGTGGGGTATTGTGAAAAGGAAGATGCAGAATGCCAGACCCAAAAACGCAGAAGAGTTGAAGGCCACTATCAGAGCAACCTGGGCTCTCATAACACCTGAGCAGTGCCAGAAACTCATGGACTCCATGCCACGCCGCATTAACGCAGTAATTGAGGCAAAAGGAGCTCCAACCAAGTATTGAGTATTGTACATGCTCATATTTTTCATTTTCATACTTTTCAGTTGGCCAACATTTCTAAAAATCCCTTTTTTGTATTAGCCTTAAGTAATATTCTAATTTTGTGACACACGGAATTTTGGATTTTCATTTGTTGCCACTTCAAATCATCAAAATTAAATGAAATAAACATTTGAATGCATCAGTCTGTGTGCAATGAATAAATATAATGTACAAGTTACACCTTTTGAATGCAATTACTGAAATAAATCAAGTTTTTCAAAATATTCTAATTTACTGGCTTTTACCTGTATATTGATGCATGCTTGGTTATGGTTTAAAGTCATATCCAACAATTGCGACAACGACTTTTAACTGTCAACTGAGTTTATGATTTCCACTGGTGGTGTGCATCCGGATTTTTTTAACGCAAAAAATGTGCCTTGGCTCAAAAAAGGTTGAAAAACACTGTTTTAGACTACAATATTGTTCCTTTGAGAACACTTATGACATATGTCTAGGTTGAGTGATATTGTGTGCTCAGCTGTTGTGTAGCTGCTAATAGCCTGCAGATGACCATGTTAACATTTTGTAAATCATGTCACTAATGTACAAGACAAGACCAAACTTGACTGCTTATTGGAGGACATTTAGATGTGAACTGGGTGTCCAGCTTTGTAAGTAAAAGTGCTGAAGGACTGCTTGTATCGGAGCACTTTTGTCTGAGATTGTAGATAGAAGCAATCCGATAATGTTTTTCTTTGCTGAAATCAGACCAATATTCAATATCAAAATCCGATCGAAACACGGAAACAACCCATGTGTTGGTCACACCTTTCTGTTTCCCTTTTTGTCAATAATCTCTAAGCATCCGTGTGATGGCAGAAACGTGTACTTATTGTTTCCTTTATTTCATTATTTGTTCTTGTTCTGTATCACTGTATTCTGTGTAGGAGTTCAACATTTGGCGAAAATATTGACAAGAATTTGTATTTCCTGTCTATATTGTCAGGTATGTTATCTTAAATTCCTTGTGGTATTGTATGGAATGCCTTTTTGTCCATGATCTCTATGCTAGAGAGGCTCGAAATTTGGAAAATTTATTGACAAGAATTTGTATTTCCTGTTCATCATCGTCATCATCATTTCTTTTTATTCCTTTCATGAAAATGCATATATACAAGCCATATACAGTTGACACTTTCATTGTTTTTTGTTTCTTATACATTTCCATGATCAGAAAAGAGCAGATGGAAGAATACTATTCTTATATGTAGGGATGATACTCGAAACCGATTTTCCCGGTTGTTCGATAAGAAAAGAACCGAGTCCTCGGACTCGAATCCCTCTTTGAGAACCGGTACCCGTTATCGAGACCACTATAGTAAAGAAAAAGAGTTGGTTATTTATTCGAATCCCTGGGAACGAATCCTGTCCCGACAAGAAATGCCCCGAGGGACATCACAAGAAATGACGTGACGTAGCTCAGTCATTAGGCGCAGATAGGGAAAGCAGGAAAAAAATGGACCGGAAAAAGCCCTCCGAGGTGTAATAAAGTTCAAAACAAAAGGTATAATCCAATGAATAACTTTACTGAGAGATTTGAGCAGGGTACAAACACATGACCAACACTTTTACGACCAACCGGAAACATAGCAACCAGGCTAGCAACGCACCTCCTTTACGGCAGCTGTCGCAGCGTTCTTAAAGCAACCGCAGCATATACAACATATCTCCCTTTTTTAACTTTTGTTTTTCTTTCCTTGTATACAAAACAAAATCACACTGTATATGTGTTGTCTGTGTAATTATAAATAATGCAGACGAGGCGTGTTGGCTGAGTTCTTGACGTTTACTTTCACAGCGTGCTCATAAACTCATTCTTAGCTGCCGGGTGGCGACATGCAACAACACTTTTCAGGGCTACCGCGCATGCTCGTCACTCCCGTTGCATGCTGGGTAGTGTAGTTGTTATTTTCCCTAGCTCATAACATCACATCTTTTCCCCTATAAAGAAATAATGTTAACTCAATAAAGTGTATTTCTTTTTTTAGCTTTAACTTTTCATTTTTTAGCATTGTAACCACATTTGCAAACAACTTTTCTCTTCATAGAATTTTCTTTCAATAAAGAAATAATGTGCAAAAATGTCAAAGCATCATAACAAACAGTTATGTCAAATAGCAGCAGAAGTGCACTTTTTGGAGAGCTGTATTATTTTCAGTTTCGTGCCCAAGGGACTGATTTTATTTAAAACTATATCATTATTTATACACCTATAGTGATCACAGAGACAGGTTGTTTTTGTGTTACTGTATATATTTGTTTTTCTGAAAAATCCCACTTAATATACTTTGGGTAACAACAGTCAATATTTATTTATTTTATTTTATTTTTTTATGGGGGTAACAGTCAATATTTATTTATTCATTAGATTTTATTTTTTTCTTGTATAATAAAAGTGAGCTTTTGTTAAACCAAATATTGTGTGTTTTTTTTCTATATACAACAACCTATCTGGACTCGATAAGAGAATCGATAAGGAATCGGTTCGATAAGAGGATTCGATAATAGGCTCGAATTCGATAATTTCTTATCAAACATCATCCCTACTTATATGTATCTGCCCCGTTTTTAACACAAATTATTTTAGATGACTTTATCACTGTTCCCTCTACCAACACCCGAACTCCAAAATACTTAAAATTTTCGTTTAAGCATTTTCAAAATGACACGTCCAATCAAAATCAAAAATCTGTTTGATATACTGTAATTCCAGCTGTCTCTTTTTAAATTCAAAGATATTCTTGCAACTTTTTAAGCCTTTGTCTAGAGAATTCCATGCTTTCACACCAGCAACAGACAAGCACATTTGCTTCAAATTTGTTCGCACTCTTGGATGTTTAAAATCATACGGCCTTCTGTGGTTCTCATCTTCACATGTGAACACAAATAACTTTTGTAAGTCCTTCGGAAGAACTTTATTTCTAGCTTTGACCATCACTAATAGAGTATGCAATTCTACAATGTATTTTAGTTTTAATAATGCACCCAGCAAAAAATCAAGGTAGGGTATCCAGTAGAGCGGAAGCTACTATTTGAGGATTCTTACTGCAAACGTACTAAGGGGTTAAATAAGGAGAGCAGAAACTCTGATACCCAGAAGATTAGACCCTCCTTTTGTTAAAACATCTCAAACCATTTTCATCTCATTTCCCCTTGTCTTTTTATTCCAATTTCCATCATATCCTCTGCGAGTGTGTGCAACGGTGCATAGCATGTGACTTTGGGTTAAAGACCAGACACATCTGTTCTTCTCTTGACATATCAGACGTGCTACTTTTAGATCTGTGAAACTGCAGCGTATGAGAGGTGTAAATGTGAGAAGGTCCTGAGGTTTCTACTCCTGTGTGTAAAGTTCAATGTGTGCACTGTTCCCAGGGAGTGGTAGCACAAACTGTTACTGTAGATCAGGGGTCACCAACCTTTTTGAAACCAAGAGCTACTTTTTGGGTACTGATTAATGCGAAGGGCTACCAGTTTGATACACACTTAAATAAATTGCCAGAAATAGCCAATTTGCTCAATTTACCTTTAACTCTATGTTATTATTAATAATTAATGATATTTACACTTAATTGAACGGTTTAAAAGAGGAGAAAACACGAAAAAAATGACAATTAAATTTTGAAACATAGTTTATCTTCAATTTCGACTCTTTAAAATTCAAAATTCAACCGAAAAAAAGAAGAGAAAAACTAGCTAATTCGAATCTTTTTGAAAAAATTAAAAAAAGAATTTATGGAACATCATTAGTAATTTTTCCTGATTAAGATTAATTTTAGAATTTTGATGACATGTTTTAAATAGGTTAAAATCCAATCTGCACTTTGTTAGAATATATAACAAATTGGACCAAGCTATATTTCTAACAAAGACAAATCATTATTTCTTCTAGATTTTCCAGAACAAAAATTTTAAAAGAAATTCAAAAGACTTTGAAATAACATTTAAATTTGATTCTACAGATTTTATAGATTTGCCAGAATAATTGTTTTGAATTTGAATCATAATAAATTTGAAGAAATATTTCACAAATATTGTTCGTCGAAAAAACAGAAGCTAAAATGAAGAATTAAATTAAAAGTTATTTATTTTTCTTTACAATAAAAAAAAAAAAAATTACTTGAACATTGATTTAAATTGTCAGGAAAGAAGAGGAATGAATTTAAAAGGTAAAAATGTATATGTGTTTAAAAATCCTAAAATCATTTTTAAGGTTGTATTTTTTCTCTAAAATTGTCTTTCTGAAAGTTATGAGAAGCAAAGTAAAAAAAGTAATTAATTTATTTAAACAAGTGAAGACCAAGTCTTTAAAATATTTTCTTGGATTTTCAAATTCTATTTGAGTTTTGTCTCTTAGAATTAAAAATGTCAGGCAAAGCGAGACCAGCTTGCTAGTAAATAAATACAATTTAAAAAATAGAGGCCGCTCACTGGTAAGTGCTGCTATTTGAGCTATTTTTAGAACAGGCCAGCGGGCGACTCATCTGGTCCTTACGGGCTACCTGGTGCCCGCGGGCACCGCGTTGGTGACCCCTGCTGTAGATAGATGGGTTAGCGGGTGAGGATGAATGAGCCAGTATATAAAGGGTGCAGACTGGCAAACATGCAATTAATGATAACGCGCGCTGTTAATGGTAAATACAATGCAGGAGTGAGTGTCTGGGATTTTTCATGATGACCACACTCATTCTAATCATGCTGTACTTAAATGCTCTTTAATTTAAATTGAATTGTCTAGCAGCATAATGAAGCTTGTTGGGGGTTGGCTGGTTAGCCACTAAAGCAACAATCAGATGTAGATAAAAAAAAATGTTGAGTTACCCTTTCTGTGTGTCATTGGTAACGCAGTGATGGTTGAACGTTCCAAACATTTGAACACCCAGAATTCCATAGAGCAGGAGAAAAAACAGCAAAAAGATAGACACACTCCAGATCTGCTCCCCGGAGCGCCTGTCAGCAAGAAGAATTAACACAAACACATTATAGTGGCCTACTTCCTCATGCGCGTTCCATTTTGTTAAGAAAAATGCAATGAGTTGCCACAATGTCGTACTTCAAAATGTTGGTGATGCGGGAGCGAGGAAGCTCGAAGCGGAAGTAGATCCTGAAGGCCCGGATCATAATGAGCGCTCTGGGGATTCTCAGCATCCCCCATGGAGACATCTGATCCACCAGCTCCGCTATTTCAAACACCTCAAAACAAAGAGAGGCGGATGGTTGAAGCCGTAACATGCCTTAAGTAAAGCTGCATAAGCAAATTTAGGGGCTGTATAAACAAACAAAAAAAAAACAAGCGCAGTAAAAATAATAAATGTCGCAATCTACCTGCAACACCAGGGACACCCAGATGAAAAACACCATGAATCCGTCAAACATGCACCATCGATCTTTCACATAGGAGTTATCCCCCTGTGGGCAGAGGCGAAGAGGAAATGGCAACAGAACAAATCAACAGTTAACACTCGAACAACAAGAATGTAACACTTTGAATGGCATGCAGCAGAGAATTAGACAGCCCACGGCTTTTCTTTGTGCTCCACACACGACCACAGAGTTTATTATAAACAGCAGCCAGGGGTCTGTCAGGGATCAGCGTCAACACAACATCATAGTGACTTACATCGAGTTAGAAAAAAACAACTGTTAAAGCAACCAAGGGCAGGGTCAAAATATGCAAGTTACAATACACACTCTACTTTACTATAAAATATGGCACATTGTGGTTGCTATAATAACTTAATAACGGTTAATAAGGAAATAATACAAAATGTCAGTGAATATCGTTACCTGGGTGTCATTTTAGAGCCAACACTTGGCTTTAAAAAACATATCAAACAGATGTGCCAGAGTCTTAAATACAACATAAAAACGTTCAAATGTATCAGGAATTCATTAACACTGGAGGCAGCTCAAACTTATTTTAATGCAATGATTATGTCTCGTTTTTATTATTGTATAACATGTTGGTCGCAGGCAAGCAAAATGGCACTGAGGCCATTGGAAACTTTGCACAAACAATCCCTCAAAATTCTTGACCGAAAACTACAACACCACCATCATTGTTTAGTTCTCCAAAAATATAGATTGTTAAATTTAGCTAACATTCAAAGATTAGCATTAATACGAATGGCCCATCGAATCTTAAATAACACTGCACCAGCGCCACTTAAGCACTTTGTCCAGTTTACATCTGCTGTGACAACTAGAAACACACGAGCCTCCACCAGGGGGCAGTGTAGCGTACCCAGATGTAAAACCTCTTTTGCACAATCAGCCTTTTCATATAAAGCCATAAAGGAATGGAACGACCTCACAACAAACTTGAAAAGTCTAACAGATGACTCTTCATTCACAATTGAAGTTAAAAAGTGGCTTTGGAGCAATCAAAGCTGCTCACACGGTCACTAAGATGGACATTATGTTTGACACATCAACCTAATGTGTATTATATTTATCCATGAGAGCATTTTTATTGTAAATTGTGAGGTGTGTCTGTTAAAATCATGGTTGTTTTTACAAATGATGACAGATGTGAACAAAAGCATGTATTGTCTTTGTGTGAGGATGTAAATGAGGTGTGGTTGTATTGTATATTAAGTATGTGTACATGAAAGGGCATTTTATGACTTTTTTCTTAATACTTGTGTATGATTTTATTGTCATAATTGTATTGCATGATTTTTGTATCCCTTTAATTTAGGTAGCCAGGGACTGCAGATGGAAATGAGCTATTTAGCTATAATCTGGTACAGAACATATCTGCCTTTGAGCTTAATGTTTCTGTACATTGTCCCTTCAAATAAAGACTGAACTAACTTTGTTTGAAACACTGATCGACCAGGCTGGACAGCTATTGTATTGTGTTAGCACTTAACACTATTTTTTTTAAACTTTGGAATGCTAATGGCAAAAGCAATGCTAAAAACAAGACACAGTCCCATAACAAAGTATCTGACACTTCATCATCCCTACATGCCAAAGACACAATACTGTAGAGCAGTGGTTCTCAACTGGTTTGGCTTCGGGACCCATAATCACCACTTAACAGGTGGGCTGTTTCTTCTATAGAACATCTCCTAGCCTGGGCCAATAGTTTCAATTGGGCATGAAAGGCTTCCCAGTCAGCTTCCTGTCACACCTGCACTGCAAAAACTGAAATCTAAGTAAGATTAAATATCTCAAATAAGGGTGATATTTGCTTATTTTCTGTCTAATAAGATAATTCTTCTCACTAAACAGATTTTATGTTAGAGTCTTTTACTTGTTTTAAGGGTTTTGGTGCTAAATGATCTCAGTAAGATATTACAGCTTGTTGCTGAGATTTGATGAGCTATATTGAGTAAAACATGCTTGAAACTAGAATATCAACTGTTGCAAAGCTGTGTCATCAACACTCACAAGTATAAAACTACTTTTTTAAAGTAATAATTTCTTATTTCAAGCATGAAATAAAAAAATCAGGATTTCGACACAATTGTGTCTCATAATTAAAACAGATGACAGCCAAATGGACTTTGCTGTTTTATTTTCAATGAAACAATAGAAAACACGTACTCATATAGTAGTACAGTTGGCACAGTACAGTAAACTGACAGTTAATATTTAAACATTTAACATTTCTAACAATTTTGAACAGAAATAGTTCATGCACATTCAGATAAATTCCTCAAAATTACAATTAAAAAAATGTTGGCCGGGGGCCGGACTGTATATATGCACACGAAAGAGCACGCACTTGGCGCGATGATGTCATGTTATCGATGGAAAAATGCATGTTTAGACAATATGGTTTGCCTGAGAGGCTAGGAGACCCCGAGAGTAACAAGCGCTTGCCTTGTTGCCTTTCCATTAAGAACAATAAATTAGTTTTTAGTATAAGTTTGCTGGTTTCAAGAAATGTATTATGTCAAGATAATGGCACTAGCATTTACTTCATTTAAGAATATTTTTCAACATATTGAGCAAAAAGGTGTCTTTTTTTTTCTACCAAGAAAAGTGCACTTGTTATTTGTGAGAATATACTTATTTTAACGTATTTTTGGGTTCATTGAGGTTAGCTAATTTTACTTGTTTTGGAAAGTCTTGACAAACCAAATTTTCTTGTTCTATTGGCAGATAATTTTGCTTAGTTCAAATAAAATACCCCTCATTTTTGTATTTTTTTTTCTTGTTTTTGAACACTGACTTTTTGCAGTGTGTGGAGTGTTTATTGTGGGAGGAATTCCGATGTCTCTCTTTAGGGTGCGCTTTTCACCCGCAGTCACGCTCAAGACGCCCAAGCGATTTCTTGAGCCATGGACAGGCCGTTATAGCCCCAGTCGATACCCATCCCTTCCTGCTCAAGCAAAGACTACAGGCAAGAACGTGACATTCACGGACATCAAATTGTTTTTGGAAATTGTGGACGTCGTGTCCTCCGGACCAAAGAGGAAAAGAACCATCTGGACTGTTCTAGGCGCAAAGTGTAAAAGCCAGCATGTGTGATGGTATGGGGGTGTATTAGTGCCCAAGGCATGGGTAACTTACACATCTGTGAAGGCACCATTAATGCTGAAAGGTACATACAGCTTTTGGAGCAACATATGTTGCCATACAAGCAACGTCTTTTTCATGGACGCCCCTGCTTATTTCAGCAAGACAATGCCAAGCCACGTGTTACAACGGCGTGGCTTTTTTGCAATGTGTTGCTGCCATTAAAGTGTAAGTTAATGATTATTTGCAAAAAAAAATTAAGTGTCTCAGTTCGAACTTTAAATATTGTGTATTTGCAGTGTGTTCAATTGAATATAAGTTGAAAAGGGTTTGCAAATCATTGTATTCTGTTTTTATTTACGATTTACACAACATGCCAACTTCACTGGTTTTGGGTTTTGTACGTGTAGATTGGGGGTACGTTGTTTCTTAATGGGGAACGACGTTAATGTCTCTCTATTTTTATGTCAGCATTTAACCTAACAAGCTGGCACCAGTCAGTCCGTGAGTTTATCAAAGTGCAGTTATCAATCACTGTTTTTCATTCATTTGAATTTAAAACGGTAATACGAACCGTCGGGAGTTTTGCCGCTGTTATCATTAATACCGTTTATCGTTACATCCCTACAGTATATATTTCCTATCCACTCAAAATGAGTGTATAAATAGTTGGCCACACAAGTATGAGCGCCATTGTTAGCTGCACAGGTTGTTCCTCTTCCCCTGTGATGACATCACTGGTGGGGCTTGTTAGACACCTTACATCAGGGGTCACCAACCTTTTTGAAAGCAAGAGCTACTTCTTGGGTACTGATTAATGCGAAGGGCTACCAGTTTGATACACACTTAAATAAATTGCCAGAAATAGCCAATTTGCTCAATTTACCTTTAACTCTATGTTATTATTAATAATTAATGATATTTACACTTAATTGAACGGTTTAAAAGAAGAGAAAACACGAAAAAAATGACAATTAAATTTTTAAAACATAGTTTATCTTCAATTTCGACTCTTTAAAATTCAAAATTCAACGGAAAAAAAGAAGAGAAAAACGAGCTAATTCGAATCTTTTTGAAAAAAATGTAAAAAATGAATTTATGGAACATCATTAGTAATTTTTCCTGATTAAGATTACTTTTAGAATTTTGATGACATGTTTTGAATAGGTTAAAATCCAATCTACACTTTGTTAGAATATATAACAAATAGGACCAAGCTATATTTCTAACAAAGACAAATCATTATTTCGTCTAGATTTTCCAGAACAAAAATTTTAAAAGAAATTCAAAAGACTTTGAAATAAGATTCAAATTTGATTCTACAGATTTTCTAGAATATTTTTTTTGAATTTTAATCATAATAAGTTTGAAGAAATATTTCACAAATATTCTTCGTCGAAAAAACAGAAGCTAAAATGAAGAATTAAATTAAAATGTATTTATTATTCTTTACAACAACAAAAAATAAATTTACTTGAACATTGATTTAAATTGTCAGGAAAGAAGAGGAAGGAATTTAAGGGTAAAAAGTTATATGTGTTTAAAAATCCTAAAATCATTTTTAAGGTTGTATTTTTTCTCTAAAATTGTCTTTCTGTAAGTTATAAGAAGCAAAGTAAAAAAAAATATGAATTTATTTAAACAAGTGAAGACCAAGTCTTTAAAATATTTTCTTGGATTTTCAAATTCTATTTGAGTTTTGTCTCTCTTGGAATTAAAAATGTCGGGCAAAGTGAGACCAGCTTGCTAGTAAATAAATCAAATTTAAAAAATAGAGGCAACTCACTGGTAAGTGCTGCTATTTGAGCTATTTTTAGAACAGGCCAGCGGGCTACTCATCTGGGGCCGTACTTATCAAGCTCCTCAGAATTACTCCTAAGAAGTCTGCTAAGAGTTGACTTAAGAGTAAATCAATTCTTCACTGAAAGCTGCACTTAAAAGTTAGTTATCAAGCGTCTTACTCACACTTTCAGCGAAGTGTAGGACTGAATCTTAAGTGTCACACTCAGAGCTGAATTACGACATTACCATGTGCCGTAAACGGAATTTTAGGTGACGTCATTTCTGTGTCCATAGAAATGACCAATCACGAAAGGGAGTCCGTTGTCCAAGAATAAAGAAATATCTTGGAAATATTTAAGTGGACAATGGGAGTGTATATTTTGACAATAAACAACAAAATAATACAAAACAAACTAGTCCCCGCCGGCACTCACGCTACCGCTCCCTCTCTTCTATCGCCCACACACTCACTGACGTCACACATACGCTACTGTCATAACATTTTCTTTCCAATTCATTAATTAGGCAACTAATTTGAAACTGGTGTGGGTGGCTCTATATATACTAGCCCACTGCAGCCACATGCAGAAATCAACATGGAATCGAAAAGTATTAAATCTGTGACAAAAATATTACCCGCTCTGTCTAAACGATACCGTTTGATAAGCTGCTCGTCATCAAACAAATCCAGAACATCGTTCCGCTCCCTGAATGTTCGCGCACGTCTCTCTCGCCTCAGTGCCATCCCCTGCTGGCAACTCCTAACCACTTAAGACACCTCTGAAGGTCTCTTAAATATCGTGGAGAGTAGGAGTGATTCTTAGACTTAAGAACGTTGATAAAAAGCTTTTATTCTTAAGTTTGAGAGTAGGACTAAATTTCGCAAATTCTCAGGACTTAAGTGTAAAATGGCACTCTAAGAAGCTTGATAAGTACGGCCCCTGGTCCTTACGGGCTACCTGGTGCCCGCGGGCACCACGTTGGTGACCCCTGCCTTACATCAATTGGGTTCAAGTCTCGAGGAGACAAACTTGGCCACTCCATCACCTTCCCCTGCGGCAAGACACTTCATCTTGGAGGTGTGTTTAGGGTTATGTTTTCCCCTAATAAACAGCAACTCCCCCCGTGCCGCTACCACCGCCATGATACTGTATGCAAGACATTTATCTTACTACTCACTAGTGTTGCCAGCTATTTATGCATTCAAAGATGCGTGTTGACTCATTTTAGTGGATAGTAAAGCTCCACTATTATACAAGCTGTACACTGACTACTCTTAAGTATATCCAAGTTTACTTTCTGTAGAATTTTCCCTCAGGTGATATAACAAAAGGTTTGCTTTTGTAAGATACTGCAGATGTGCAACAATAGCCCTCAGCTACAAAGAGGGTTCAGCAGGTACATACGGTTCTACATTACATGCAAATGTAATGTAAAAAAAAATAAATCACAATTTCAGTGATCTGCTAGTGTGGAGAAGTAAGAAGCAACCTGCTTTCGATGTGATAAGCCAAAAAAAGGGCAAATTAAAAAAAACAACAGCAAAAGACCTGAGGTATAAACAAAGTGAAATGTCAAGGGGACGTTGGCTGCAGGAAGAAAGTAAAAAAAAAAGCCTCCCCTGAAAGAAAAGCTACAAATCAAGAGGATAAACACCGTGTTTTTGACAGCCACACTGACAAATACAAAAGCATGGAACTACTTGTTTGTTTGCAGTATCACTTTAATATTTAAAAGTGTATCATTTGTGCCACATCAGATGAAGATGTATTAACATTTATTCCATTTTTTTTTTTAGCAATTTAAGGATCAAATCTGTCCTCAACTGCCTCCCTGCTTATTATCCGCAATTTGCTAAGTTAGCCTTTCCACACTTTCATGGTGGTGATTATGGGCTGTTCATCAGCCAGCTGTCCATTCCTGGATGCATCTGTCTCCCTCAGAGGAAACACTTTTACTTGATTGAATTACACAGCTAAATATTAATAAGGTGGAATTTGAAGTGGCAAAAACCTGCAGTTATATTCACTGGGGGGGGGGGGGGGGGGGTCCCGATACCACTGTTCCACTTCCATACCGATAGTGGAGCCTTGAGCATTGGCCAATACCGATATTGAGCCGATACGATATCAGCACGAAAGAATATTAGAAAAGGCTTGATCAAGTGAAATGACTCAGAGAACAATGGTAGAAATAACAAACTTGAACCTATTTATTATTAACCGTCTACAATGGACTTATACTGTCTTTATATTGAAGTAAAGTGGTAATTGCTTTTTTTGGCGATCCCTATAGAGCAGGGGTGTCAAAGTCAAATGGACGGAGGGCCAAATAAAAAATTTAGCAACAAGCCGAGGGCCGGACTGTTCGAATGTTCATTGAAAAATTTTTAAATGACGCATATAGTCTAGTGAACCTAATTGAACCTACTGAAAACCTAACAAATATATTCCAATATGATCAGATAAATAAAGCAATATTTTCTTATGGCTCTGTCAGTAATCTTTAATTTTCAACAGACACAAAAGACAAATTTCCTTTATATAAAAATCCCCATAACATGAACATTAAATGAAAGAAACCGGTATTCAAGGCACCATCAGTAGCCTATATTTTCTATTTTAGCAAAAGTGGGCTAAATTTACTTCAAAGAAAAAAACAATAATAGCAATTTTCTATCATCCACTCAACTGAAATATTTTTAAAATATAATTAAATTGAAATACAATAAAATAAAGTGCAAAAATCTATAAATCAAAAACAACACTTTGTTTAAGGAGAAGTAACATGCAGTGAAAACAAATATTAAACTTTAACTTTTAAACTTGAATTGAGTAAAAACTCTAAATATGTGATTGCACAGTAATGTTCACATTAAACCCCCCTCCTCCCTCCGTGGGAGGGAGGCGAGTTGGGTGCCCGAAACCCCCCGCTGGTTTCGGCCCGCCCCTTGGCGCGCGTGGCACGGCGGGCTCCGCGACCCGACGGCTGGCCCTCGTGGCTTGACGGCGGGCGCGTCCCGACGGGCCGCGCGTAGGGGTCGAACGCAGAAGTCTCAGGGCCTCGTGGTGAGGGGGTGGCCTGCGGGTTTCGGCCCGCTTGACCCCCCCGCTCCGCTTGGCGCGCGCGGCACATGACGGGTTCCGCCACCGACGCTCGGGCTGCAGCCCGACGGTGGTGCGGGCCCGGCGGTGACGCGCGGTTTGGGGAAACAAAGCAGAAGTCTCAGGGCCTCGGGGCCGGGTTTCGGCCCGCCCCCTTGGCGCGCGTGGCACGGCGGGCTCCGCGACTGACGGCCGGGCTGCAGCCCTTCGGCCGGCAGGCGCGTCCCGGCGGGCCGCTCGCCCCCTTTCGGAACCTTGGACCGGCATCCGCTTGGTGCGTGTAAAAGATCTGCGGTCTAAAAAAAAAAAAAAAAAAAAAAAAAAAAAAAAAAGATCTGCGGGCCGGTTCTAATAATAAATCAAGATCATCCCAAGGGCCGTAAAAAACCTTCTCGCGGGCCGGATATGGCCCGCGGGCCTTGACTCTGACATATGTGCTATAGAGGCCACAATAATTAATTGAGTTAAGCTTATAAGTTGAATGATGCGGACACATTTGTTGCAGGGTACATTCTTATACGCTTCTGCCTTAGAGAATTTGTTTTTGTAAGTAATTTGCAACTATAGCGATTGCAGTAGGTTGAATGGTGCGGACACATTTGTTACTAGATACTTTCTAATACGCTTCTGCCTTAGAGAATTTGTTTTTGAAAGTACTATGGAACTATAATGGTTTGATACTTGTTTATATTGACTAATGTATTTTAGGCTGGAAAATACAAAAGTGCGTATGTCTACTTTGTGTTCTATTTAGAGATGTCCGATAATGGCTTTTTTGCCGATATTCCGATATTGTCCAACTCTTGATTACCGATACCGATATCAACCGATATCAATATATACAGTGGTGGAATGAACACATTATTATGCCTAATTTTGTTGTGATGCCCCGCTGGATGCATTAAACAATGTAAGGTTTTCCAAAATAAATCAACTCAAGTTATGGAAAATGGCACTGCCATATTTATTATTGAAGTCACAAAGTGCATTATTTTTTTTAACATCCCTCAAAACAGCAGCTTGGAATTTGGGACATGATCTCCCTGAGAGAGCATGAGGAGGTTGAGGTGGACAGGGTTGGGGGTGGCGGGGTTGAGGTGGGTGGCAGGGGGTAGGAGGTAGCTGGGGGTGTATATTGTAGCGTCCCGGAAGAGTTAGTGCTGCAAGGGGTTCTGGGTATTTGTTCTGTTGTGTTTATGTTGTGTTACGGTGCGGATGTTCTCCCAAAATGTGTTTGTCATTCTTTTTTGGTGTGGGTTCACAGTGTGGCGCATATTTGTAACAGTGTTAAAGTTGTTTATACGCCAACCCTCAGTGTGACCTGTATGGCTGTTGACCAAGTATGTGTGAAAAGCCGTAGATATTATGTGACTGGGCCGGCACGCAAAGGCAGCGCCTTTAAGGTTTATTCGCGCTCTGTACTTCTCCCTACGTCCGTGTACACAGCAGCGTTTTAAAAAGTCATACATTTTACTTTTTGAAACCGATACCGATAATTTCCGATATTACATTTTAAAGCATTTATCGGCCGATAATATCGGCAGTCCGATATAATCGGACATCTCTAGTTCTATTGTATGCATAGCTGTTGTGTAGCTGCTAGCTGTTCATAGACTTTTGTAAGTTACCGTATTTTCCGCACCATAAGCCGCACCTAAAAACCAAAATTTTTCTCAAAAGCTGACAGCGCGGCTAATAACCCGGTGCGCCTTATATATGGATTAATATTAATATTTATTTTCATAAAGTTTAGGTCTCGCAACTACGGTAAACAGCCGCCATCTTTTTTCCCCGTAAAAGAGGAAGCGCTTCTTCTTCTACGGTAAGCAACCGCCAAGGTGAGCACCCGCCCCCATAGAAGAAGAAGCGCGCGGATATTACGTTTCATTTCATTTGTGTGTTTCTGTAAAGACCACAAAATGTCTCCTACTAAGAGACACGCGTACAAGGTTCCACTGACTTTTGATATTCCTGTGAACCGCACTGTGGATACAACGGGAACACGTACGGTGAATATTCGCACCACAGGGAATGAGAAGTCGTCCTACTGTGGTTCTAGCTTGCCATGCTAACGGCCAGAAACTTCCACCCACGGTGATATTCAAAAGGAAGACCTTGCCAAAAGAGAACTTTCCAGCCGGCGTCATCATAAAAGCTAACTCGAAGGGATGGATGGGTGAAGAAAAAATGAGCGAAGGGACCGGGTGACTTTTTTCACGCAGCTCCGTCCCTGTTGATCTACGACTGCATGCGCGTCCACATCACAGATGGTGTCAAAAAACAAGTGAAGCACACCGAAGAAGAAGAATAATTTGAGGGATTTGTGGATGAGTAATAACTTCAGAAAGTGAGCTTTAAATGTTTATTTTGTGTGGTGTGTGACACTAACGTTCGAGCAACGTTGAGTTATTGATGTTGCTATTGCTCTGCACTATTTTGAGTGTTACTATTTTTGTGATTGCACATTTGCACATTACATTTTGGGAGTGAACAGAGTTGTTAGAACGCTGGTTTGTGATATGTTATTAAAGTTTGACTGACCTATCTGACTGTTTTGTTGACATTCCCTTTAGCGTAGCGTAGGTGCGGCTAATAACACGGGGCGGCTAATAGGTAAACAAAGTTTTGAAATATGCCATTCATTGAAGGTGCGGCTTACAACACGGGGCGGCTTATGGTGCGGAAAATACGGTACTTATTATAATATATTACATCATATATTTGAATATTCACCTTTCCATGCTTTTAAGTAAGACAATAGAATAGCATAATGTGGCGGATGAGGGCAGGGTTGATGTTCGCCCCACATATACATTTTGAAAGGACTAAATTCTAACCTGAGCTTCTGGACTGCCACGCATCCCACTAATTACGGCACCCTTTATGTATGTTTGCCCCATGGGTGATAACTCCATTTTGTCTGATTAAACCAGGCAAAAATGCCCGTACAACATTTTTTTTTTTGATATATAAAAATGCCACTAGGTGCTACCTTGATGATTCCTCTGATGTGCATCTTGGCAATCATCTCGGCCGTGTAGAGGAACATGAGCAGCGTGTCCAGCGTGAACGTCACATACTGCAAAGGTGGGTAATGCTCGAAGGTCTTGGGGGTGTTCATGCACACCGAGATGACGCTGATGATGGCGCAGGCTCTTAGCAGGGTGTGCACCCACTGCGGCAAGCAGGAGACGACATAATTGGTTGCTTAAGTTTCTACGTACTATACCAAAGACTTCATATTGGCACAATGACCCAGCGGTGAACTCACTGGTTTGTTGATCCAGAAGATGTCCGCGCTGTCTGCTAGGGTCTCATCTGGCCCAAAGTCGGTCATGGGCTGGGTCTCGACCCGGGAGCTCTGTTTCCTCTTCAGCATGCTGGGGCTTGCCGTGCTATACAGAGAGTGGATCTGACAGACGGAGAGGGCAGGCAGACCACACAGTGACCAAAGTTGTACCAGGAGGACCGCAGCATTCTGCATCTGCATTCAAGTCCAGGTCTGTGGCACGCTACGCCACTTTTTTGTTATATCAAGTTAACATAATAGTTAGAGACATGGCACCATTGACTAAATATGTACTCACAGAAGATTTTTGGTAAAGTCTTTATGAAATAAAATGAAGTGAAAACGCTTTGCCATTATAAAACGAGTTAATGTTGAAGCTTAACTTAGCAATGGAGTAAAATACTAAGTACAGTACATATACACTACCGTTCAAAAGTTTGGGGTCACCCAAACAATTTTGTGGAATAGCCTTCATTTCTAAGAACAAGAATAGACTGTCGAGTTTCAGATGAACGTTCTCTTTTTCTGGCCATTTTGAGCGTTTAATTGACCCCACAAATGTGATGCTCCAGAAACTCAATCAGCTCAATGGAAGGTCAGTTTTGTAGCGAGCTAAACTGCTTTCAGATGTGTGAACATGATTGCACAAGGGTTTTCTAATCATCAATTAGCCTTCTGAGCCAATGAGCAAACACATTGTACCATTAGAACACTGGAGTGATAGTTGCTGGAAATGGGCCTCTATACACCTATATAGATATTGCACCAAAAACCAGACATTTGCAGCTATAATAGTCATTTACCACATTAGCAATGTATAGAGTGTATTTCTTTAAGTTAAGACTAGTTTAAAGTTATCTTCATTGAAAAGTAAAGTGCTTTTTCTTAAAAAATAAGGACATTTCAATGTGACCCCAAAATTTTGAACGGTAGTGTATACAATTTACTACTGGAGATTGGATATTTTGTCAAAAACAACTAATTTCTTGACAAAGTTGCACACGTTTTTATAGTAATGTTAACTATTATTGTTTTTGTATAATGTATAGATAACCCTTGTGCAAGCTTAAGATTGACTAATATATATATAAATATTAGGGATGTCCGATAATGGCTTTTTGACGATATCCGATATGCCGATATTGTCCAACTCTTTAATTACCGATACCGATATCAACCGATACCGATATCAACCGATATGTACAGTCGTGGAATTAACACATTATTATGCCTAATTTGGACAACCAGGTATGGTGAAGATAAGGTACTTTTGAAAAAAATGAATCAAATAAAATAAGATAAATAAATTAAAAACATTTTCTTGAATAAAAAAGAAAGTAAAACAATATAAAAACAGTTACATAGAAACTAGTAATTAATGAAAATTTGTAAAATTAACTGTTAAAGGTTAGTATTATTAGTGGACCAGCAGCACGCACAACCATGTGTGCTTACGGACTGTATCCCTTGCAGACTGTATTGATATATATTGATATATAAGGTAGGAAGCAGAATATTAATAACAGAAAGAAACAACCCTTCTGTGTGAATGAGTGTGAATGAGTGTAAATGGGGTGGGTTGGTGCACTAATTGTAAGTGTATCTTGTGTTTTTTATGTGGATTTAATTTTAAAAAATAATTTAAAAAAAAAATAAAAAAAATAAACGATACTTATAATAAAAAAAACGATACCGATAATTTCCGATATTACATTTTAACGCATTTATCGGCCGATAATATCTTCAGACCGATATTATCGGACATCTCTAATAAATATATATGTTTTTACTTTCAATGCTTGAAATATTTTAACAACTTCAGATCCATCCATTGAGATAAAGTATTTAGTATTGCCTTATGGCCTTTTACCAAAGATAGCAACTGTTTTTATTGTGGGAAAATGCAAAGCATGCAATATTTCTCAAGATAAGTTGCAGAGTGGAACAATTGAGGTTGGGTAATAACAGCCTTTAATAGGTCAATAATTCATGACAACATGGATTTTTATCAGTAGACAAGTTGAGCTAGAATGTGAGAGAAAGCAGGCAAGACTTGGTTGAGTTTATTGAGTTCTCTTAAATCTGTACCAGGCCTGGGCTATTATTTTGACTTGGGGGCCACATTGAGAGAAAAAAATGTGACTCTGTATTATATGTATAAATAAATAAATATAATTGATTATGTGTATAGGTGTATTCCACCCATCCATTGTCTACCGCTTGTCCCTTTTGGGGTCGCGGGGGGTGCTGGAGCCTATCTCAGCTGCATTCGAGCGGAAGGCAGGGTACACCCTGGACAAGTCATCACCTCATCGCAGGGCCAACACAGATAGACAGACAACATTCTCTTATTATTATAATCAAATGACAGCAGTCATGTACATTTCTAATATAAGTGTTTAGGCCCACTTACAATAACAATAACAAAAAACATTGTTTTTCATGAACTGTGTACTTGTATTGTTTGTCTGGGTGGAGGTCCTGCTTTGGAAATAATTTGTACCCCTTTCAGACATTGCATTTAGTTCCCATTAAAACATTCACATGTTGCACAATGAGATGTAAGCAGGGGATCATGTGTACATTCCTGCAACTTCCTGTTTGTAAAAAATATATTTTTATTAGTATTTGTTTAATATACTAACATTTCATGATTAATATTTATAAATGAAGATTCCTAATAAATGACACTAGAATAAGCACACATTTGATTGGTAAATCATAGTGTAATGACCTGGAATGACACTTTATGTGTGGTGTTGGAGTTGTCTGACTTTTTGTGTGGCTGTAAACGCATCACTGGCTAAGTGCCATGTGTGCATGTGTTGGCGCAAGTGAGAGAGAGCGAGCGGCTGCTGTTGATATAACAAAGTTGCTTTTGTTCTGGTTTGTACTGCAGAAAATGACCACTTTTGCTAGATATCATTTTTTTACTAATGTTTTGGTGATGTGTTTATGGCCGACAATAAAGAGTTTTGCTCAGTAAAGTGATGGATGGAATTCATGTCCTCAAAGCGTCTCGACAGACGTTACAATATTTGAACAATGATGACGAAAACTGTTTTCTCTGTCGTGTCCGTGTGTCGAAAATTGTTACGCGCTTATTTTTTTAATTTGATTTTGTGCGTGGTATAGATTTGCCGTGTGCATAGGACGCTTGAGCAGTGCGCAATTGCACAGGCGCGCACCTTAGAGGGAATGTTGCTTACAATCATAACACGTAAGGAACACATGTAATTCCGGTTTTGGGCCCGAGAGGTGCACAAGGGTTAAACACTACGGCTTTAAACGCCATTATAAACTACAGCTTTTGAGATGCCATGTCGTTATAAAAAAAAAGTAATTCCAACTACCACCTTTTTGTTTTCTGATGTAATGAAGGAAGTTGCTATTTAGGGTGTGCCGGCAATCAAGTGAGGCCAGGCATCTATTAGCGCGGAGGCCACTATGTGAGAAAGTAGGGTAATTCTGAAGAAATTCGGACTTGAATTGCCAGAACAGAGTTGTCTTCCTCATCATATTTGACATTTGCATGTGTTGAATGGCGCTCATGTAACACGACGTAGCACACATGGGACACAGGACAGTCGGCAGGAACTCACCCTGTGACGAGATCACGCCTGATCTGCATCGTTCCGCACAGCGCACGTGAACGTGTATGAAGGTGTGTGCTTGTGCGTGTTCATAAGTAGGTGTGTGTACAGTGAAAGAAGGGTGCAATCAGGCTGTGTGAACATGTGAACAGAGGAAGAAGAAGAAATGACACTCTGAATGGAGACAAAGCGCACATACCAAAGGGAAAAGTGAAGCTGAATTGCTCCAGCACTGCACATAACATGCGATCAGGCATACCCTGTAAATAACACACGACAGTTAGTCAACATCATGGCTTGTATGGCGTACATTTACACTCTAGCCACATCTACAGTACGCTCGGAGAGACAGGAATGCCCACCACGTCTGACATCAAGGCATATATGCGACACGCTCTGTGAGTGAGAGGTGTGGAGGACGGAGATGGGCGCGGTAGGTGATGGCTGGAGGGGGGACTTACTGTGAGGCTCCTCATTGGTGCGTTCATCCCCGGGGCAAAAGAGAGGTGGAAGGATCAACCAGAGAGAAGCAAGAAGGGTGAGAGGCTGTCTTCAAGGTCTGGTGGTCAGTGGAGGAGAGCAGGGAACAGAACAAAAAAGAACACAGAGAGGGGGTGAGAGCTTCATCATATATACCAAACGGATTTGACTAATTTTTTAAATTTTGCCTATTATTCACAGTCGTTATGTAAGACAAATGTACATATACACTACCATTCAAAAGTTTGGGGTCACCCAAACAATTTTGTGGAATAGCCTTCATTTCTAAGAACAAGAATAGACTGTCGAGTTTCAGATGAAAGTTCTCTTTTTTTTGGCCATTTTGAGCGTTTAATTGACCCCACAAATGTGATGCTCCAGAAACTCTGTAGCTTCTGTAACGAGCTAAACTGTTTTCAGATGTGTGAACATGATTGCACAAGGGTTTTCTAATCATCAATTAGCCTTCTGAGCCAATGAGCAAACACATTGTACCATTAGAACACTGGAGTGATAGTTGCTGGAAATGGGCCTCTATACACCTATGTAGATATTGCACCAAAAACCAGACATTTGCAGCTAGAATAGTCATTTACCACATTAGCAATGTATAGAGTGTATTTCTTTCAAGTTAAGACTAGTTTAAAGTTATCTTCATTGAAAAGTACAGTGCTTTTCCTTCAAAAATAAGGACATTTCAATGTGACCCCAAACTTTTGAACGGTAGTGTATTTTTTTTTTTATGCACACTAAATAATAGATAAATGCAAGCAAAAGTTTGCCAACTTTGGTGTAATTTCATTTGGCTCTTAAGGCAATATCAAATTAACATTAGAGCTGGCCCGCCGGTATTTTACAGCGAGGGTGCCGCTGTAACACCGCATTCACCGCTAATACTCATACTTGCCAACCCTCCCGATTTTCCCGGGAGACTCCCGAAGTTCAGTGCCCCTCCCGAAAATCTCCCGGGGTAACCATTCTTCCGAATTTCTCCCGATTTCCACCTGGACAACAATATTGGGGGCGTGCTTTAAAGGCATTGCCTTTAGTGAAGTGAAGTGAATTACATTTATATAGCGCTTCTTCTCTAGTGACTCAAAGCGCTTTACATTGTGAAACCCAGTATCTAAGTTACATTTAAAGCAGTGTGGGTGGCACTGGGAGCAGGTGAGTAAAGTGTCTTGCCCAAGGACACAACGGCAGTGACTAGGATGGCGGAAGCGGGGATCGAACCTGCAACCCTCAAGTTGCTGGCACGGCTGCTCTACCAACCGAGCTATACCGCTAGGGATGATGTTATATAAGAAATTATCGAGTTCTAGCCCATTATCGAATCCTCTTATCGAACCGATTCCTTATCGATTCTCTTATCGAATCCAGATATGGAAAAAAACACACAATATTTGGTTTAACAAAAGCTCACTTTTATTTTATAATAAAAAAAAATAAAAAATAAAAAATAAATAAATATTGACTGTTGTTACCGCCCTAAAAAAATTTAATAAAATAAATACATTTGACTGTTGTTACCCAAAGTATATTAAGTGGGATTTTTTAGAAAAACAAATATATACAGTAACACAAAACCAACCTGCCTCTGTGATCACTATAGGTGTATAAATAATAATATAGTGTTAAATACAATCAGTCCCTTGGGCACGAAACTGAAAATAATACAGCTCTCCAAAAAGTGCACTTCTGCTGCTATTGGAACATCCTTCTGGGGTCCATCAGTGTGGCCTCCTCCAGGAATGACTCCACGACACCTTTCTCTAACCTTCAGGTTATGTACGGCCTGAACATGTTTCATCATGCTTGTTTTACTTCCCCCCCTTACATGAGAGCGAAGCCTGGCAATAATTGCAGATAGCCGTTTCCTCGTCGTATTTTTTTGTAAAATGAAGCCATGCCTTGAGGCGTTTTTTCCGGTCCATTGTTGTTGCTGCTTCTGTATCTGCCGCCTAATGACTGAGCTAAGTCATTTCCTGGGACATGCCACAGGGCATTTCCTGTGGGACGGGATGCGTTCCCTGGGATTCGAATAAAGAACCAACTCTTTTTCTTTACTATAGTGGCCTTGATAACGGGAACCGGTTCTCAAAAAGGGATTTGAGTCCATGGAATCGGTTCTTTTCTTATCGAACGGTTCTTTTCTTATCGAACAACCGGGAGCACCGGTTTCGAACATCATCCCTATATACCGCCCCAGCTATAACGCCTTTAGCGTTCTCTACAACCTGTCGTCACGTCCGCTTTTCACCCATACAAACAGCGTGCTGGCCCAGTCACATAATACATGCAGCTTGTACACACACACAAGTGAATGCAAGCATACTTGATCAACAGCCATACAGGTCACACTGAGGGTGTCCGTATAAACAACTTTAACACTGTTACAAATATGCGCCACACTGTGAACCCACACCAAACAAGAATGACACATTTCGGGAGAACATCCGCACCGTAACACAACATAAACACAACAGAACAAATACCCAGAACCCCTTGCAGCACTAACTCTTCCGGGACGCTACAATATACAACCCCAGCTACCACCAAACCCCGGCCCCCCCAACTAAACCCCCCATGCACTTTCTCTTGCTACTTCAAGGCTTGAATGTTTGATTCGTTCATTACTGTCATTTTATTTTCAAATGTATTATTAGCCTGTGGAAACAAGTTTATTTTGATATTTACCTCAGAAGGCTGCAAATAGAAAAGAGGCATTCAATTTTTATTAAAATTGTATTTGATATGCCATTGATTTTTTTTAAAAATTATTACTATTATTATTATTTGAAACTCGATTTTGCATGTCACTATTAAGTTATATAAGCTTTGCTTGTTCAATATTCAATGCAAAACTTGTTTGGGTCCCTATTAAAAGGTTAATTTGTTCAACCTTGGCCCACGGCTTTGTTCAGTTTTAAATTTTGGCCCACTCTGTATTTGAGTTTGACACCCCTGTTCTATATACACCCTGTAAGTATATATAATCCTGTAAGTATAATGTAGTAACAGGAACATTCATAATAACATGTATTATTTACTTATTTGACTAATTTTAAGCCTACAGCAGCGCATTCATTTTGACAAACGCATCACAACGTTAGCTTTTTCCTTCATCAACATCACTGATTACTCCTTGCTGCAGACTTCATGAGAGCCAACAAACATAATAAAACATTACTTACTGTACAATGTCTGCTCTCACTGAGATGCCGACTGTAAGGATGTTGATATATATTCCCTTTGGATTAAAAATGACTCATAATAGTCTCGGAGAAAAATGAGGGGTGGAACCGAACGTCTTTTCGCATCTTTTTCGCCATTTCCAGGTCTAAATTGGCTCGTGCCAACTTCTCAGTTTATACAGGTAATAGGCATAAATTATATTCTAGGATAAACTTTCACGAGCTCCGAGGCCAGAAAGCGGCTCACCAGCTCATGAAGTCAATACAGTAGCATAAGGAAGTTACCTCCCTCTGATCAATGCACCGCTAAATGTTGGTCCTTATTGTTAGCACTTATAATACCAATATCGCTAATACTTGGTTAATATTCAGGTCAAAATGTAAATGGAGTATTGTTGCTGCTTTTTAGATGCTTACGTATTAGGTTTTATGGCTGGAAAAGATGCAATAGACGCGATGACGCTGTGGCTCCCAGTCATTCCATTGTAAGCAGACAATTATCTATGAGTTAGAATGCATTAAAAAAAACAATCTCTCAAGGATTGTGAATTAGAAGCAAAATTCCCACCAAAAAGTGCAGCTCCTCTTGAAAAAAAATAAAATAAAGATGTATTATGTTTTGCCATAAAACCACAGAACCGGATATGGACTTTTTTCAACGTAGCAGTAACAAAGTGACATAAGTATTTACTTTAGCAGCAACTCTATCATTTCAAAGGCACATTTACCAAACTCTCTGAGAGTGTGATTGTTGCACTTAACATATGGAGATGTGGGCAAGAGTGACAAGAAAATCACAGGGTATGGCTGCTATTATGTGCGAGAACCACAATTAACTTTCCATTTGGGGGGGACAGAGAAGCAGGATGTAATCACATTAATTGTAATTCTGGTTTCTATCAACTTTCTTTGCTCAAGTTTGAAAACTCTCCATAACAACATAGCAGGGGTCCTCAAAAGATGGTATGTGGGCCAAATCGAACCTGCTAAAACCTTTAATTTGGCCACCAAACATTACCCAAGTAATGGGGGGGGGGGGGGGGGGGGGGGGCGTGTCTGATCATGGCGGAGCCAGGAGTCGAGTTTGTTAACATGGAGATATTTTCACTACTTTTCTTTTGTCGAGCACAAAGAAAATAACATTTTAGTTAAATGTAAATTGTGCTTTGGATCAAAGATCTCATCTACTGCCCAAAACAGCAATTCAAAACAAGCTACATAAGCAACATGCTATGACGTAGCTAGTAAAGAGAGACAAAGACTCCAATGCCACTTCACCTCCACCACCACCACTTAATGATTAACTCTGCCTCTGCTCATCATTCAGCACTGAAGGTACACACTCTGTCAATCAATGTTCCCTCTAATTTTTCATGTGTGAGCAAACGCAAAAACTCCCTGAGCATTCAGTGGAGCCCATGTGAGCAACAGCAGACGTGCACACTGTGGCTACACCAGCAGCACACCTGTCCCAAACCTGACTAAATAACAAGTTCCATCTCCATCCATCCATCCATTTTCTACCGCTTGTCCCTTTCGGGGTCGCTGGAGCCTATCTCAGCTGCATTCGGGCGGAAGGCGGGGTACACCCTGGACAAGTCCCCACCCATCGCAGGGCCAACACAGATAGACAGACAACATTCTCTTATTATTATAATCAAATGACGGCAGTCATTTCCATGAGATGATTTTCTAATATAAGTGTTTAGGCCCACTTAAAATTACAATAACAAAAAATATTGTTTTTCATGAACAATGTATTTGTATTGTTTGTCTGGGTGGAGGTCCTGCTTTGGAAATAATTTGTACCCCTTTCAGACATTGCATTTAGTTCCCATTAAAACATCCACATGTTGCACAATGAGATGTAAGCAGGGGATCACGTGTACATTCCTGCAACTTCCTGTTTGTAAAAAATATATTTTTATTAGTATTTATTTAATATACCAACAGCATTTAATGATAAATATTTATAAATTAAGATTCCTAATAAATGACACTAGAATAAGCACACTAGGGCTGCAACAACTAATCGATTAAATCGATTAAAATTGATTACCAAAATAGCTGGCGATTAATTTAGTCATCGATTCGTTGGAACTATGCTATGCGCATGCGCGGAGGCTTTTTTTTTTTGTGTGTGTTTTTTTTGGGGGGTTTTGTTATTTTTTTGTTGTTGTTGTTTTTTTATAAACCTTTATTTATAAACTGCAACATTTACAAACAGCTGAGAAACAATAATCAAAATAAGTACAAAAACAGTACGAAACAGCGCCAGGGCGGCACTGAGGCTACGTCTCATGAGGTGGCGTAAGCTAGCCAATGATGTGTCATGTGCAGCTCACGTGACGACGGCGTCTCCTTTGCTGGAAAAATTCGAAAAATGGCGCAGGAAAACACTACCGATAGTTTAGCGGAGAAACATCTTGAGGTTATTGTTTCAATGGAGAAAAGTGTACGACCTAAGTCGTCAAAAGTGTGGGAACACTTCACTTTAAAGACTTCAAAGAAGACCGTATCTTGCAAAATGGCACGGAAGTACAACATTGCTTCTGGAGCACCTGAAGAAGAAACATGTTGCAGCCATGGATGAAGGGAAGAACTCACAGTACGTAACTTTTTAAGTCCATAGTGGCAACAAGCATTCATGAGTTCAGCTTTATTGTGAGTAACGTTAAAGTTATGCCTTTGTTGCAACGCGGGGCTGATAATGTGTCCCCGGCACATTTGACTCTGTTTTGAGAGAGAAAACGCACGGTTACCAATTTCGAAATAAACGTAACGGACAGAAATATCTCAGGGTTGGTTTCATAATGGATCAATGTAGCTGGGCTGATAAAGCTATATAAATATATTTAGATTTGAGTGACGCTTTAGTATAACTAAACGTTGTGAAGGTGCTGGAATATTTCATGCTATTATTCAGAGGCAGCCTAAAATTAATCCTTTATTATTCACAACAGAAACGTGTACAATATCTGATTCAGTTCTGATGAGTTACATTTCTGTGTTATTGTTGGTGTATGCTGCACCCCCAATGTCCACAACATGGTGCCAGTATGCTGTTTTTTTTTCAATAAAATACTGGAAAGGATAGAAATGTAGTTTGTCTCTTTTAGCCAATTATTAATCGATTAATCGAAGTAATAATCGACAGATTAATCGATTATCAAATTAATCGTTAGTTGCAGCCCTAAAGCACACATTTGATTGGTAAATCATAGAGTAACGACCTGGAATGACACTTTATGTGTGGTGTTGGAGTTGTCCGACTTTTTGTGTGGCTGTAAACGCATCACTGGCTAAGTGCCATATGTGCATGTGTTGGCACAAGTGAGAGAGAGCGAGCGGCTGCTGTTGATATAACAAAGTTGCTTTTGGTCTGGTTTGTACTGCAGAAAATGACCACTTTTGCTAGATATCATTTTTTTACTATTGTTTTGGTGATGTGTTTATGGCCGACAATAAAGAGTTTTGCTCAGTAGAGTGATGGATGGAATTCATGTCCTCAAAGCGTCTCGACAGACGTTACAATATTTGAACAAGGATGACGAAAACTGTTTTCTCTGTCGTGTCCGTGTGTCGAAAATTGTTATGCGCTTATTTTTTTATTTGATTTTGTGCGTGGCATAGATTTGCCGTGCGCAGAGGACGCTTGAGCAGTGCGCAATTGCACAGGCGCGCACCTTAGAGGGAACGTTGCTGTCAATTACAGCTATGTTGTTATTATGTTGTTTGTTACTTATGTATGTTATGTTGCAGCTATTTAAAATAGTTTTGTCAATTTGTTCTGGCCTGAAATAAATTGGCCCTTTGTAACATATCTTTGTCTTTGTGTGTTGTATGTAGACCACATTGCTTAGCAGAGTTCAGTGATGCAAATGCATGTCAAGTTGATCAACACATTGTATTATTCTCCAGTGCAATAACAGTACTGAAATTAAGGCTAAAAGGGCATTAATGGGAGATTTAAAAAAAAAAGAAGAAGAAAAAAAGTAACTAAATAGTTACTTTTCACAGTAACGCATTACTTTTAGGTGTAAGTAACTGAGTTACTTTTGAAATGAAGTAACTAGTAACTGTAACTAGTTACTGGTTTTCAGTAACTAACCCAACACTGTTGGCAAGTATGTATATACCTTTTTACCTGCACGCTGCCTTCCGCTGTCGCCTGCATGTTGTGATCATGACAAACCATTGTCATGACGACGTGTTCCCGGCATCTACATAGCAATTAGCTACCTGCGCTGTACAGACACTCAACAAGGGCACATTAATTGTGAATAATAATTACTGTAGGGGTGTAACGGTACGTGTATTTGTATTGAACCATTTCGGTACGGGGGTTTCGGTTCTACAGTTTATCAACAACACCCAGAAACGCCATCGGCTTGGCTGGGCCTGAGCTCATCTAAGATGGACTGATACAAAGTGGAAAAGTGTTCTGTGGTCTGACGAGTCCACATTTCAAATTGTTTTTGGAAACTGTGGACGTCGTGTCCTCCGGACCAAAGAGGAAAAGAACCATCCGGATTGTTATAGGCGCTAAATGTAAAAGCCAGCATGTGTGATGGTATGGGGGTGTATTAGTGCCCAAGACATGGGTAACTTACACATCTGTGAAGGCGCCATTAATGCTGAAAGGTACATACAGGTTTTGGAGCAACATACAGTATGTTGCCATCCAAGCAACGTTACCGTGGACGCCCCTGCTTATTTCAGCAAGACAATGCCAAGCCACGTGTTACATCAACGTGGCTTCATAGTAAAAGAGTGCGGGTACTAGACTGGCCTGCCTGTAGTCCAGACCTGTCTCCCATTGAAAATGTGTGGCGCATTATGAAGCCTAAAATACCACAACGGAGACCAGTCCATAGTGGATCTAACATAATAGTGTGAGAGTCCAGTCCATAGTGGATCTTACATAATAGTGAGAGTCCAGTCCATAGTGGATCTAACATAATAGTGTGAGAGTCCAGTCCATAGTGGATCTAACATAATAGTGAGAGTCCAGTCCATAGTGGATCTAACATAATAGTGTGAGAGTCCAGTCCATAGTGGATCTAACATAATAGTGAGAGTCCAGTCCATAGTGGATCTAACATAATAGTGAGAGTCCAGTCCATCCAGGCAACGTTACCATGGACGCCCCTGCTTATTTCAGCAAGACAATGCCAAGCCACGTGTTACATCAACATGGCTTCATAGTAAAAGAGTGTGGGTACTAGACTGGCCTGCCTGTAGTCCAGACCTGTCTCCCATTGAAAATGTGTGAAGCCTAAAATAGCACAAGGGAGACCCCTGGACTGTTGAACAACTTAAGCTGTACATCAAGCAAGAATGGGAAAGAATTCCACCTGAGAAGCTTCAAAAATGTGTCTCCTCAGTTCCCAAACCTTTACTGAGTGTTGTTAAAAGGAAAGGCCATGTAACACAGTGGTGAACATGCCCTTTCCCAACTACTTTGGCACGTGTTGCAGCCATGAAATTCTAAGTTAATTATTATTTGCAACAAAAAAAAAAAAAGGTTTATGAGTTTGAACATCAAATATGTTGTCTTTGTAGTGCATTCAATTGAATATGGGTTGAAAAGGATTTGCAAATCATTGTATTCCGTTTATATTTACATCTAACACAATTTCCCAACTCATATGGAAACGGGGTTTGTAGAAGCAGTCCCTATGTGGTGTTGACAAGGAGCTGCGCACAATAGCCGCTTTCGATACTGTTGATCATAATATTTTATTAGAGCGTATCAAAACGCGTATTGGGATGTCAGACTTAGCCTTGTCTTGGTTTAACTCTTATCTTACTGACAGGATGCAGTGTGTCTCCCATAACAATGTGACCTCGGACTATGTTAAGGTAACGTGCGGAGTTCCCCAGGGCTCGGTTCTTGGCCCTGCACTCTTTAGTATCTACATGCTGCCGCTAGGTGACATCATACGCAAATACGGTGTTAGCTTTCACTGTTATGCTGATGACACTCAACTCTACATGCCCCTAAAGCTGACCAACACGCCGGACTGTAGTCAGCTGGAGGCGTGTCTTAATGAAATTAAACAATGGATGTCCGCTAACTTTTTGCAACTCAACGCTAAGAAAACGGAAATGCTGATTATCGGTCCTGCTCGACACCGACATCTATTTAATAATACCACCATAACATTTGACAACCAAACAATTACACAAGGCGACTCGGTAAAGAATCTGGGTATTATCTTCGACCCAACTCTCTCGTTTGAGTCACACATTAAGAGTGTTACTAAAACGGCCTTCTTTCATCTCCGTAATATCGCTAAAATTCGTTCCATTTTGTCCACAAGCGACGCTGAGATCATCATCCATGCGTTCGTTACATCTCGTATCGATTACTGTAACGTATTATTTTCGGGCCTCCCTATGTCTAGCATTAAAAGATTACAGTTGGTACAAAATGCGGCTGCTAGACTTTTGACAAAAACAAGAAAGTTTGATCATATTACGCCTATACTGGCTCACTTGCACTGGCTTCCTGTGCACCTAAGATGCGACTTTAAGGTTTTACTACTTACGTATAAAATACTACACGGTCAAGCTCCTGCCTATCTCGCCGATTGTATTGTACCATATGTCCCAGCAAGAAATCTGCGTTCAAAGAACTCCGGCTTATTAGTGATTCCCAGAGCCCAAAAAAAGTCTGCGGGCTATAGAGCGTTTTCTATTCGGGCTCCAATACTATGGAATGCCCTCCCGGTAAAAGTTAGAGATGCTAACTCAGTAGAAGCATTTAAGTCTCATCTTAAAACTCATTTGTATACTCTAGCCTTTAAATAGACTCCCTTTTTAGACCAGTTGATCTGCCTCCTCTGCTTCCCTCTCCCTATGGAGGGGGAGTTGCACAGGTCCGGTGGCCACGGATGAAGTGCTGGTTGTCCAGAGTCGGGACCCGGGGTGGACCGCTAGCCTGTGCATCGGTTGGGGACATCTCTGCGCTGCTGACCCGTCTCCGCTCGGGATGGTTCCTGCTGGCCCCACTATGGACTGGACTTTCACTGATGTGTTGGACTTTCACAATATTATGTCAGACCCACTCGACATCCATTGCTTTCGGTCTCCACTAGGGGGGGGGGGGGGGGTTACCCACATATGCGGTCCTCTCCAAGGTTTCTCGTAGTCATTCACATTGACGTCCCACTGGGGTGAGTTTTCCTTGCCCGTATGTGGGCTCTGTACCGAGGATGTCGTTGTGGCTTGTACAGCCCTTTGAGACACTTGTGATTTAGGGCTATATAAATAAACATTGATTGATTGAATATTGACTATTAAACAATCTGTACGTTGCATGCAGGATGTGAGGACATAATGCAGACGCTGTCCTGTCTCAGTGTTTAACCAGAAGGTGCTCACTATCATACATGAGATTAGATTAGCCTAAAAGGGACAAGCGGTAGAAAATGGATGAATGACACCAGAGCAGCCAAGGTTACTATGGAAACGCCTTAGCTAGGGCGCTACATTGGCTTAAAACAAGATAAACACAACATGTAATGGTGAACAAATGTAACGAAAAGACGGTTATGTAAACTTTCATTGAACCTGCCAACGGTGACATGTGACATTTATATAAAAAACACGCCATTATGTCGAGTCACGGCCTACTCCGGGGGATGCTACATCACTTCCGCAGCACGACAAGCTAGCAACCAGGGACGCGCAATGAACGCTCTATCGCCATTTGACGTCGTGTAGTATTTGGAAGCAAATAATACGACTTACTTTCTCCTTCTTATCGACCGGGTCCCATCTTGTCCCCCGACATCAGCTGTTTTCCTCCTCTTTGCATGTGTGTGTGTGTGTGTGTGGGAGATGAGGGTGCGCGCGCAACCTGCAATCTCTTCAGCAGCAGCAGCTGCAACAGGCGCGCGACCGTCTCCATGGTAACGGAGGATTCGCGGGCTCTGGTGTAGCGTAACATCTAAACTCTAAGATACAAATTTAAAAAATGTCACATCAATAATTACATTACTAAAATGTTCTCCTGGAATTCAGCATATTTAGTTTTTTAAGTAAGTTTGAATTCCAAATGTACAATTCTTCCTTCTATGGGTGAGGGCCGACATCCGGGCAACTGAGCTACATACGGGTTCTTCGAGCCATAGCAACCAGACTGGCGTTGAAAACAAATCGTTGCCATTACTCTTTAACCTGTCGACCTGCGCTGGTTAAACCCGTCATTCTGCCTCCAAAATGCCGAAAAACTGTGTTGTTTTTGGTTGTGCTAACCACAACTGGAAACAGGGAAAACAAAGGTTGTATTTTGTTCTGCCAAAGCGTGATAAAAGCCCACAGAGACGAGACAAATGCCTCGCAGCTTTACACTGGGAAAACGAGGACGGTTCTCACTGGAGTCCCCCAAAGTCCCGGGTCGTGTGTTCGGATCACTTCGTTTGTGGTAAATATAAGGAACAAAAATCCACCTTCTTAACCACAACTTGGCTATACGTCCGTGCTAATGTTGTACTTGTTGAATTTGTACCTTATAACGTTCGACAGCTGAAGTTGTTGTTGTACAAAAATAACATGCGGTATATACTATTGTAACAAACTGTTCAGGATGTCCCAAGTTACCGGAGTGTGTTGGGTAAGGAGGAGTGTTGTCCCTCCAGAGTTGCCGTAGGGCTGTGACGTAAGAGGTCTATAAAGGTTGTTGTGGAAGGAGGTGTGTGAAAAATGACACTAAAGAAGTGGTGGAGACCGGACCTGCTCTCATGACTCCCATTTATTATTTTATATAAGTACACCGAATATGCAAACCCAGGACACTCGGCTACATTGGTGGCAGCGGTGGGATTTTAACCGCTGTGTTGAAAAAAAAAAAAGAAGAAGAAAGTGTTACACGGGACTTGTGAGTTTCCAGTTAGCTGCACGTGTATAGTTAGCTTCCTGGCTATTTTGCGGACACGTGGTGTGGTGACGACGACCATTTTAAGCCTGACAAGGCACTGTTCGACAGACATTCACACGGCATGAATGCCAAAAATTGACTTTTTTTTTAACCGCTCCCTTCACCGGCGACAGGAGCCAGAGTTTCTCAACTGGTGCGAGGCAGTTGGAAGTAGCCGTTTGCACGACGGCGGGAGCCAGCTGCAATGAGGAGCTGGTGAGAAGTCTCCCGACTCGTCTCATTGAAGAGAGACTGGGGGAAGCTTTTGGACAGAGACAATTGATGGACCGCTTCGGGTCCAGCCTATCAGCGCGTGTGCGTGCTCCGGGGGAGAGCTTGGAGGTGTTTGCTGCGGATGTGAGCCGGCTGGCTACGGAGGCGTTCCCGACAATCTTACTACTGGCCCTTCATGATGAGAGACATCCGTCGGTGGTGTGAACAGTGCAGAGCGTGTCGAACCCGTAGGTGCCCTTAACGTCCCTGTGGGCGGGTCCCAGATTTGTTGCCCCTCCGGAGGGTGGTCATGGACATTCTGGAGTGGCCCAGACGTTCAGAGGGTATCCCAGGTTTGTCGGCCCCTCCGGAGGGTAGTCATGGACATTCTGGAGTGGCCCAGAAGTTCCCATGGGGGGCGGGGGGGTCCCAGGGTGGTTGCCCCTTCCAGAGACTCTGCCAGCACCACTAGATGGAACTTTATTGATTCCTTCACTGCCTATAACCCCGAGGCTGATGGCATGATGGCGCGTCACAATCGAACTATCTTGCAGGGGGTGATTGGAGCGACCTCCCTCGCATCATCGAACTATCTCGCACAGGAGCGATTGGAGCGACCTCCTTCGCATCTACAAGTGTTTGCATGTTTTGAAAGGCCAGGGTGCTAGCCTATGCAATACTTTGTGGATCAGTTAAAAATATTGTTGATTTGTTGTGTGCATGAAGATTGTGAAGTTTTTTGTTTTTTTTCTCTACTCTATTTCCCCTTGTTTGTTACCTATTTTGTTTGTGACGAAACGGGGACGTTTCTAATTGAGGGGGAGACGTATGTAACAAACTGTTGAGGATGTCCCAAGTTACCGGAGTGTGTTGGGTAAGGAGGAGTGTTGTCCCTCCAGAGTTGCCGTAGGGCTGTGACGTAAGAGGTCTATAAAGGTTGTTGTGGAAGGAGGTGTGTGAAAAATGACACTAAAGAAGTGGTGGAGACCGGACCTGCTCTCATGACTCCCATTTATTATTTTATATAAGTACACCGAATATGCAAACCCAGGACACTCGGCTACACTATATAGTCTATAGCCTAGCTAGCTATTTTCGAAAACCGGACAACGAGAGGATACCAAAGGCAGCGTTAAGATGGACACCACCGGGAAAACGTAAGCCAGGGCGGCCAAAGAACACCTGGCGAAGAACAGTTGAAGGGGAGCTGAAAGAGATGAAGCTTACATGGGGCGAGGCACAGAGACGAGCACAGCAGCGAGATGAATGGTGTTTTTTTTACATTTTAATGACTTAGTCCCCGGGAGCCCTAAAGGTAAAAAAACCCAAAATCCATATATTTTGTTATTGTTTGAAAATGAAAAATATCATTTTCCCCGCATGCTTTAATTTTTCCGTGTGCGGCCCTCAGTGGAAAAAGTTTGGACATCCCTGTTCTATACTGTATTTTAGTTTTGCTATACAAGGCTCCAGCACCCCCCACGACCCCGAACGGGACAAGCGGTTGAAAATGGATGGAAGGATAAAATAGGCTCGAGGAATTCATATTTTCATTGACATGCAAAAGGAGTTGGGGGTTTTAAATAATATCAACAATGCCAGTTTGTACTTAAACATGTTTTGAAATATTATGTACATAATACATATTCTGATATATTTTTTTAAATATATTTTTTTCTAATTGTCTCTAATTCACAATTTTCATAACATTCATTAATTTTGATCAATCAATCAATGTTTATTTATATAGACCTAAATCACAAATGTCTCAAAGGGCTGCACAAGCCACATCGACATCCGCAGTTCAGCGCCCACATAAGGGCAAGGAAAAACTCACAACCCAGTGGGACGTCGATGAGAATGACTATGAGAAACCTTGGAGAGGACCGCAGATGTGGGTAAAAATGTCAGGAAGATGTGTAAGGAAGTTATGATTGTTACAATTATCATACACAAGGGGGCGGTATTGACACCACTGCAGTAATGCAGTTGAGTCCCGCCCAATATTCCGACACACCATCAAAAATGTCGGCTGTGAACAGGTACTGACACTCTTCAGGGTGTCATCATCACCGTTTCTACCGATTATCATCAAGATCTGAGTTTGTGGAGCCGAGTTCATTAACGTTACGTGTTTTGTGGCCCCATTTTATTGCATAGGTAAAATGTGTTCCCAATTTATCATCGCCTCTATGTGTAGTACCTGTACTTTTAACTGCAACTCATTTGGTCAAAGTCCCTAGTAGGGTTGTAGGGTATACCGGTACTAGTATAGTATCACGGTACTAATGAATCAAAGACAGTACTACACTCTGTTTGAAAAGTACTGGTTCCCCTAGTCGTCATATCATGACATTGCTGGTTTACGAGCAGAGGAGCATGTTCGGCAGCGCACACACACAGAGTACTTACAAGCAGACACAGTGTGTAGACAGAAAAGGGAGAACGGACGCATTTTGGCTTAAAAACTGTTGATAAAGGTGAAGTTATAACACTGAAACGCCCTCAGGAAGAGGTGCTATAAAACATGGCTAGCTAGCTAGCGGCTAACGTCCATCCGCAGTCGGCAGTGTTTTAGCTACTTCTAAATCACTAATCCTCGCCTCCATGGCGACAAATAAAGTAAGTTTCTTACAAGTACTGCAGGACGAGGAATAGCTAAACATGCTTCACTACTCACCGTTGGAGGATATAATAGCTAACCGCTATCTGATAGCTCAGTTACAGCTCATGTTGTTCTATTCTTTGTAATATGTGTTTTATGTTGCACGATTGCGCCAAGTAAAATTCCTAGTTTGTGAACCTGTTCTCAGACAATGGCAATAAAAACTCTTCTGATTCTGATTTTTCTGATCGAGAAGCGGTCTGAAAATCAAACGGAAAGAGACAGCTTATTTAGTACGAAAACAGCCTCCCTCCCGCCCAGAAAGGAACACAGCCTTATTGTTCTAAACAGATAAGGAATAAAGGGAGTACATCATACTCCCAACATTCCAGCGCCTTCAAGGTGAAACAGAGTTTACTAGCGAACAAAAGGAAAAAGCACAAAGTGTACACATGGAAAAATACTAGCTGCTTTAAACATGACCATTGATAAAGAAATAACTCTTAAATTTATATGCATTCTCCACAATACATGAAACTGTTAGGAGGGGCTATTTTTTCTCATTTTCAAAGGAGGAGCGAGAGAGCCATTTTTGAAATTTTCAGGACCCCCAAAATATATAATCTGTCACCATACCTGAAGCACCTGCAAAACATGGGGACTTTTTGTGCTTGTTAAGGGCCGGGCTGTGGGATCACAGACTCTGGCGATTTTGAACTGAATCGCAAGATGGATCACATCATGGAGAAGCTTGCTGAAAAGGAACATTGAATTGAATATGAAAGCAGCCAGCATGGATGAATAGAACAGACAAGTCATTGTATTGTCTGCTCGCGGAAAACAAACATACTAATCTACGATTTGACTCCCTCGAATGGCCTTGACGCTGTGAACAACAGGACCAGGCTGTTCTGAAAACACCCCGAGGACACCTCAATGATGGACGCTTTTGACCTCCCTCCTCAACGACACCTGGAGTCGAATTGTTGCTTGTATGCAGATCGGCCTCAGTCTATGAACATTACATCATCACACCCAAGACAATGGGCACATACACCCACCCACCCCCCCCCCCCCACCACCTCCCCGACCCACGCCTTCACCACCGCTTGTTTCCCCTCGGGGTGATGGACGGCTAGCAGCGCTTTATAGCATACTTGCCAACCTTGAGACCTCCGATATCGGGGGGTGTCGTGGTCGGGGGGCGTGGGCGTGGTTGGGGCGTGGCTAAGGGCGTGGTTAAGAGGAGAGTATATTTACAGCTAGAATTCACCAAATCAAGTATTTCATATATATATATAATATATATATATATATGTATTAAATACTTGACTTTCAGTGAATTCTAGCTGTATATATATATATATATATATATATATATATATATATATATATATATATATATATATATATTTTTTTTATTTTTTTTAATTTTATTATACATATAAATAAAATACTTGCATTTCAGTGTTCTGCAGGCTATCCAGTAGATGGCTGTTTTGTCCTGTTTAAGAGTGTCACAACATTGCTGTTTACTGCAGACAAACTGCTTTACGGTAGACTAAACGTGACTGCTATTGTTGTGTGTTGTTACCGCGCTGGGAGGACGTTAATGAAACTGCCTAACAATAAACCCACATAAGAAACCAAGAACTCTCTCTCCTTGTTGTGCACTCTACTCTCTAAAAGCCGTAGATGTTATGACGTCATTGGGCAGGCAAGCTGCTTATATTGTGGGAAAGCGGACGTGAGAACGGCTGTCCCCACTCAGGTCCGCATTGAGCTGGAGGGGGCGTGGCCTCCAGCTCCGGCTGAATACCGGGAGTTTGTCGGGAGAAAATCTCTGCCGGGAGGTTGTCGGGAGAGGCGCTGAATACCGGGATTCTCCCGCTAAAAACGGGAGGGTTGGCAAGTATGGTTTATAGCAGCAGTCGACCTCCAGGGTCCCAACTCCCCGCCCCTCTGTTGCGAGTTGTCGTGATTAAATGCAACATGTTTATGTGTGCATTGCATGGAGGTTTTTTCCCACTCCAGACTAGGCCCCCTTAGGAGCCCAGTCTAGATTGTATTTTTTTACCCATCTTCTTCCCCAGCGTTTTACCTTTTTCTTATCTTTTACGGGGCGCCTTTGGCGACCCATCAGCGTTCCTGTTCTGTAACCCTGTACACTGTTTGTTTGTCTCATCTTGAACACGGGCCCTAATAAGTAAAAACTTGAGAACACGTTGAAATGTTAATAATCATACACTTTGTCACTTGATTATAACTTCTTAGTATATCTTATTTGGATCGGTTTTTAGCCTGTTTACAACTATCAAAATGGCCACAAATGTGTCCAACTGTCATATCTGTGTTCTAGAAGGTGTGAGCGGAAGCCATGTTTTCTGGTCCGTTCCTTCGTGGCTTTGGCAGTCTTGAGAGGCCCCACACTCCTGGTCTTAAACAGACGACTAGCTTTTCGTCGGGCAATCTCGCAGGGGAACTCAAGACTGTCAGCCAAAGGATAAAGCATACAGAGCCAATAATCACATACGGACAACAAGCTACAGCAGAGATGGGGCTGGACTCTGGCCTAGATTAGCGGACAACAAATACATTCAGGAAATGGCAGACGTGAAGCCCCCGTCAAAGTACGACAAGCACATGTGAAAGTAATTGCACTCAAAGGACAGCCTAAGCATCCCAAGAATGTCAGTGATCAGACATGCACACAACGACCTGGGTCTAGAACAGGGGTCGCCAACCCAAATATACCAAAAATACAATCTGTCTGGAGCCGCAAAAAATTTAAAGCCTTATATAAGTGTTATAATGAAGGCAACACATGAGGTAAGTGTCTATATTAGCCTACTATCAAAGGCTGATGCAAATCTTCATTGACAGAAATGTTGTATTTAAATTGTTATTCTACAGCAGGGGTCACCAACGCGGTGCCCGCGGGCACCAGGTAGCCCGTAAGGACCAGATGAGTAGCCCGCTGGCCTGTTCTAAAAATAGCTCAAATAGCAGCACTTACCAGTGAGCTGCCTCTATTTTTTAAATTTTATTTATTTACTAGCAAGCTGGTCTCGCTTTGCCCGACATTTTTCATTCTAAGAGAGACAAAACTCAAATAGAATTTGAAAATCCAAGAAAATATGTTAAAGACTTGGTCTTCACTTGTTTAAATAAATTCATTATTTTTTTTACTTTGCTTCTTATAACTTTCAGAAAGACAATTTTAGAGAAAAAAATACAACCTTAAAAATGATTTTAGGATTTTTAAACACGTATACCTTTTTACCTTTTAAATTCCTTCCTCTTCTTTCCTGACAATTTAAATCAATGTTCAAGTAAATTATTTTTTTTTATTGTAAAGAATAATAAATACATTTTAATTTAAATCTTCATTTCAGCTTCTGCTTTTTCGACGAAGAATATTTGTGTAATATTTCTTCAAACTTATTATGATTAAAATTAAAAAAAATTATTCTGGCAAATCTAGAAAATCTGTAGAATCAAATTTAAATCTTATTTCAAAGTCTTTTGAATTTCTTTTAAAATTTTTGTTCTGGAAAATCTACAAGAAATAATGATTAGTCTTTGTTAGAAATATAGCTTGGTCCAATTTGTTATATATTCTAACAAAGTGTAGATTGGATTTTAACCTATTTAAAACATGTCATCAAAATTCTAAAATTAATCTTAATCAGGAAAAATTACTAATGATGTTCCATAAATTATTTTTTAAATTTTTTCAAAAAGATTTGAATTAGCTAGTTTTTCACTTCTTTTTTTCGGTTGAATTTTGAATTTTAAAGAGTCGAAATTGAAGATAAACTATGTTTCAAAATTTAATAGTCATTTTTTCCGTGTTTTCTCCTCTTTTAAACCGTTCAATTAAGTGTAAATATCATTAATTATTAATAATAACATAGAGTTGAAGGTAAATTGAGCAAATTGGCTATTTCTGGCAATTTATTTAAGTGTGTATCAAACTGGTAGCCCTTCGCATTAATCACTACCCAAGAAGTAGCTCTTGCTTTCAAAAAGGTTGGTGACCCCTGGTCTACACATGAGTAAAATGGAGGCTTCTCACTGGATGAGATAACTTCTGGAAATGACTGGCTCAGAATGGCCAAAGGTATAGATGTGTGTGTCCAGGTTAAAGGAAACGGCAGGCTGTCTTCTTCTAATGGATTTATTACAATCTCTGCAAGCTGGGTGACGTTTGCTGTGGTCTGGAACAACATGGCACACAAACAACTATGAGAAATGCAGTCAATATTACATACGACCTACTCAGTGGCCTGGTGGTTAGAATGTCCACCCAGAGATCGGTAGGTTGGGAGTTCAAACCCCAACCGAGTCATACCAAAGACTATAAAAATGGGAGCCATTACCTCCCTGCTTGGCACTCAGCATCAAGGGTTGGAATTGGGGGTTAAATCACCAAAAATGATTCCTGGGCGTGGCACTGCTGCTGCTCACTGCTCCCCAGGGGGTGAAGAAGAGGATGGGTCAAATGCAGAGGACACATTTCACCACACCTAGTGTGTGTGTGACAATCATTGGTACTTTAACTTTAACTTAAACTAACGGTTCTTTCTCCCGGGATGCAAACGGACGACTCCGGACGTGACTTGCAGGTAGGAACATAATTTAATCTTGAAAATCAATGAAGCCCCAAAAAACAGAAAAACTAGACGAAGGAAAAAAGTGCCGATCGCACTGGATGCTAGCTTAGCACTTAGCAAGGACTAGAGCCAGGAATACCCACGTATGAGTAGTGTGAAGAAGCCAGCACGAGTGACCAGCAAAGGCAAGCTTAAATAGTGTCTCTTGATTACAAACAGGTGAGTGTCCCGAACAACAGAGGCAGCTGAAAATCATAAGTAACCATGGTGACTAAACAAACTCAAGGGTGCACAACAACAGGAACTAAGGCAGTCCAAAACTAACAGGAAGACACAAAACCTGATCCGGACCACGGATGACATGACATTTATTGACTCACTAAAAGCTTGTACGGTCAAAACAAATTGCATGATTAATGTAAGTGTGTATATGATTAATGTGATATTTTTGGTGATTAATCACATGAGTTAACTCCTTAATTTGACAGCCTGAGTTAAAATACAATATTTCGGTGACTCACTTTATTGACTCACTAAAAGCTTGTAGGGTCAAAACAAATTGCATGATTAATCTAAGTCTGTACGTGTTTAATGCGATATTTTGGTGATTAATCACATGACTTAAAGGCCTACTGAAATGATTTTTTTTTATTTAAACGGGGATAGCAGATCCATTCTACGTGTCATACTTGATCATTTCGCGATATTGCCATATTTTTGCTGAAAGGATTTAGTAGAGAACATCGACGATAAAGTTTGCAACTTTTGGTCGCTCATAAAAAAAAGCCTTGCCTGTACCGGAAGTAGCGTGACGTCACAGGTTGATAGGCTCCTCCCATTTCCCCATTGTTTACACCAGCAGCGAGAGCGATTCGGACAGAGAAAGCGACGATTACCCCATTAATTTGAGCCAGGATGAAAGATTTGTGGATGAGGAACGTGAGAGTGAAGGACTAGAGTGTAGTGCAGGACGTATCTTTTTTCGCTCTGACCGTAACTTAGGTACAAGCTGGCTCATTGGATAACACACTCTCTCCTTTTTCTATTGTGGATCACAGATTTGTATTTCAAACCACCTCGGATACTATATCCTCTTGAAAATGAGAGTCGAGAACGCGAAATGGACATTCACAGTGACTTTTATCTCCACGACAATACATCAGCGAAGCTCTTTAGCTACGGAGCTAACGTGATAGCACATCGGGCTTAAATGCAGATAGAAACAAAATAAATAAACTCCTGACTGGAAGGATAGACCGAAAATCAACAATACTATTAAACCATGGACATGTAACTACACGGTTATGCTTTCCAGGCTGGCGAAGCTTAACAATGCTGTTGCTAACGACGCCATTGAAGCTAACTTAGCAACGGGACCTCACAGAGCTATGCTAAAAACATTAGCTATCCACCTACGCCAGCCCTCATCTGCTCATCAACACCCGTGCTCACCTGCGTTCCAGCGATCGACGGAGCGATGATCATAGATGCGGTCGGCGGCCCGGAGACGGAGGAAGTCAAGGTGAGGTCGGCGGCTAGCGCGTCTGCTATCCATCTCAAAGTCCTCCTGGTTGTGTTGCTGCAGCCAGCCGCTAATACACCGATCCCACCTACAGCTTTCTCCTTTGCAGTCTTCATTGTTCATTAAACAAATTGCAAAAGATTCACCAACACCAGAATACTGTGGAATTTGGAGATGAAAACAGAGCTTTTTGTATTGGATACAATGTGTCCGAATACTTCCGGTTCAACGATTGACGTCACGCGCATACGTCATCATACATAGACGTTTTTAACCGGAAGTTTAGCGGGAAATTTAAAATTGCACTTTATAAGTTAACCCGGCCGTATTGGCATTAAGATTTCATCATTGATATATAAACTATCAGACTGCGTGGTCGCTAGTAGTGGCTTTCAGTAGGCCTTTAACTCCTTAATTTGACAGCCTGAGTTAAATAAAATACAATATTTTGGTGACTATTATTATTCACTTTGGTGACTCACTAAAAGCTTGTACGGTCAAAACAAATTGCACGATTAATCTAAGTGTTTGCATGATTAATGTGATATTTTGCTGATTAATCACATGAGTTAACTCCTTAATTTGACAGCCTGAGTTAAAATACAATATTTTGGTGACTCACTTTAATGTGCTCGGTGCCAACATGCTATTAGCCGTATTTGCTAACCCGGTGCTGAAAACTCACTCCCGTTACTTTGAGTCGTCTTCTGCTCGTGAAACTTGCACAAACATGAACGGGTGCAATGAGCTGTACATTAGCATCTGTAAAATAACAATACAAAAGTCATAACCGCTTCATATCATTCCTGAGTCATGTGGAACTCGTGGCAGGTTTAGAAAAAAAAAAAGGATCATCTGGAAAAAGACGGAGAGAAAAAGACAAGTAAAAACAATCTGCTTCTCATTACAACTGCTGACTGAACTCTGCATTTTGGCAGTTTTCCCCCCTCTCAGAACCTTTTTTTTCCTGCTGCTTTTCCCCTCTCTGCACCTTTCAGTTTGCTTCCCCTTCTCTCTGCAAGTGTCTCCCTGCAGGGCAAATTCCTTCGAGCTACTTTTAACTCCAGGTTACTGTGGGATTTAAACATGCACGCTGAAGTTTGGGTGCAGCACGTGCTCGTGCCGTTGGTTCTAATTCTGCTGTCTCGCGCCCAGGACACATTGTCGCAGTCGGCCGGGTGAGTTTCTGCACGGCTTCGCTCCGTTTTTCATGTCTATTCCTGGGCCTGGGCTGAAGGGTTTGGAACATGCAATGTGGGGAAAATGCATTCATTTCTTGCCTTTTGCAGGTTTGTGTCTGCAACTTTATTTATTCTATTTTTTAATCATTTAAAGCTGCAGACAACTTCTCTATGCAAACATAGCCATCATAGCTTTTATGCAACAAATGGTGTTGTGTAATAAAACCACTCTATATGATGCTAAAATCACTTTTTGCAGAAAATGTGCGTTGTTCTCCAAATGTCATGAATTATGCACTGAGCAGACACTACATTAGGCACACCTGCTATCCAGAAAGAGCCAATGCAAGAGGAGAATTGCCTTTAAAAGTCCCCCACTGTGCAAAAGTGACTTTTTAACGACGTTCTGACTGTAACATGCCATTCTACAGCCTGTTTATGAACACCAATGCGTTTCATGAAGGACCGAGCTGGACACGCCTAGGGATGATACTCGAAACCGGTTTTCTCGGTTGTTCGATAAGAAAAGAACCGAGTCCTCGGACTCGAATCCCTTTTTGAGAACCGGTACCCGTTATCGAGACCACTATAGTAAAGAAAAAGAGTTGGTTCTTTATTCGAATCCCTGGGAACGAATCCCGTCCCGACCAGAAATGCTCCGTTTGACATCACAAGAAATGACGTCACGTAGCTCAGTCGTTAGGCGCAGATAACGAAAGCAGGAAAAAATGGACGGGAAAAAGCGTTCCAAAGTGTAATAAAGTTCAAAACAAAAGGTATAATCCAATGAATAACTTTACTGAGAGATTTGAGCAGGGTACAAACACATGACCAACACTTTTACCACCAACCGGAAACATAGCAACCAGGCTAGCAACGCACCTCCTTTACGGCAGCTGTCGCAACGTTCTTAAAGCAACCGCAGCACATACATATATATACACAACACTTCTCCCTTTTTTAACTTTTGTTTTTCTTTCCTTGTAAACAAAACAAAATCACACTGTATATGTGTTGTCTGTCTAATTATAAATAATGCAGACGAGGCGTGTTGGCTGAGTTCTTGACGTTTACTTTCACAGCGTGCTCATTCTTAGCTGCCGGGTGGTGACATGCAACAACACTTTTCGGCTCTACCGCGCATGCTCGTCACTCCCGTTGCATGCTGGGTAGTGTAGTTGTTATATTCCCTAGCTCATAACATCTTTTCCCATATAAGGAAATAATGTTAACTCAAAGTGTATTTCATTTTTTTAGCATTGTATCCACATTTGCAAACAACTTTTCTCTTCATAGAATTTTCTTTCAATAAAGAAATAAAGTGCAAAAATGTCAAAGCATCATAACAAACAGTTATGTTCCAATAGCAGCAGAAGTGCACTTTTTGGAGAGCTGTATTATTTTCAGTTTTGTGCCCAAGGGACTGATTTTATTTAACACTATATTATTATTTATACACCTATAGTGATCACAGAGACAGCTTGTTTTTGTGTTACTGTATATATTTGTTTTTCTGAAAAAATCCCACTTAATATACTTTGGGTAACAACAGTCAATATTTATTTATTTTATTTTATTTTTTTAGGGGGGTAACAGTCAATATTTATTTATTTATTAGATTAAATTGTTTTCTTATATAATAAAAGTGAGCTTTTGTTAAACCAAATATTGTGTTTTTTTCCATATACAACAACCTATCTGGACTCGATAAGAGAATCGATAAGTAATCGGTTCGATAAGAGGATTCGATAATAAGCTTGAACTCGATAATTTCTTATCAAACATCATCCCTAGACACGCCCACCACTTTGTAAAGAAAAAACTAAAAAAGACCAAAAAAAGGGCTTTGCTACACATTTTAAAATAAAGCTCTGTCACTTATCAGTCAGTTACAGATGGGGCAGCTGTAAGTTTGGATCAATTAGGCTTTTTTTTTGTCCGCGAATATGCCATCCTAGCATGATGTTGCTGGGTGGATCTCGCGTAAGGGGAAGAGGGAGGGGGGGGCTTTAATTAGTTTAGACTTAGACTTACTTTAATGATCCACAAATCAAATCAAATCAACTTTATTTATAAAGCACATTTAGCCAAAGTGCTGTACAATGGGCAGGTTAAAAGATAATACGAGAACCGAGCGAACACAACACAACACAAACAGAACACGATAAAAAATAAATAAATAAAATAAATAAAAACATAAAAACAGGTTCACAGCAGGTGTATTATGGGGTGCCATTGCAGGATGGATATCACTCAGTGTTAAAAGCCATGGAATAAAAGTATGTTTTTAAGAGAGATTTAAAAACAGGAAGAGAGGAGGCTTGTCTAACACTCAGAGGTGGGTCGTTCCAGAGCTTGGGAGCAGCAGCGGCGAAAGCTCTGTCACCTCTAAGCTTCAGCCTTGTGTCCGGGGCCGTCAGTAGCAGCTGATCGGCTGATCTTAGGGATCGGGTGGGGCAGTAAAGGCCTACTGAAATGACATTTTTTTATTTAAACGGGAATAGCAGATCCATTCTATGTGTCATACTTGATCATTTTGCGATATTGCCATATTTTTGCTGAAAGGATTTAGTATAGAACAACGTCGTTTAAGTTCGCAACTTTTGGTCTCTGATAAAAAAAAAACTTGCCCCTACCGGAAGTAGCGTGACGTTGTCAGTTGTTCACTCCCTCATATTTTCCTATTGTTTTCAACGCAGCTAGAGCGATTCGGACCATTACCCCATTAATTTGAGCGAGGATGAATGATTTGTGGATGAGGAACGTTAGAGTGACGGACTAGAATGCAGTGAAATACATATTTTTTTTCGCTCTGACCGTAACTTAGGTACAAGCTGGCTCATTGGATTCCACACTCTCTCCTTTTTCTATTGTGGATCACGGATTTGTATTTTAAACCACCTGGGATACTATATCCTCTTGAAAATGAGAGACGAGAACGCGAAATGGACATTCAGTGCCTTTTATCTCCACGACAATACATCGGTGAAATGCTTTAGCTACGAGCTAACGTGATAGCATCGTGCTTTAACTGCATATAGAAACAAAAAAAATAAACCCCTGACTGGAAAGATAGATAGAAAATCAACAATACTATTAAACCGTGGACATGTAAATACACGGTTAATGCTTTCCAGGCTAGCGAAGGTTAACAATGCTGTGCTAACGACGCCATTGAAGCTAACTTAGCAACTTAGCAACCGGACCGCACAGAGCTATGCTAAAAACATTAGCTCTCCACCTATGCCAGCCAGCCCTCATCTGCTCATCAACACCCGTGCTCACCTGCGTTCCAGCGATCGGCAGAAGGACGAAGGACTTCACCTGATGCGTTTGGCGGCCCGGAGACGTAGGAAGTCAAGGTGAGGTCGGCGGCTAGCGCGGCTAGCGCTCCAACAAAGTCCTCCTGGTTGTGTTGCTGTAGTCCGCTGCTAATACACCGATCCCACCTACAACTGTCTTCTTTGCAGCCTTCATTGTTCATTAAACAAATTGCAAAAGATGTCCAGAATACTGTGGAATTATGAAATGAAAACAGAGCTTTTTGTATAGGATTCTACGGGGTACCATAACTTCCGTTAAACTGACTTCGTCACGCGCATACGTCATCATACCGCGACGTTTCAGCCGGATATTTCCCGGGAATTTTAAAATGTCACTTAATAAGTTAACCCGGCCGTATTGGCATGTGTTGCAATGTTAAGATTTCATCATTGATATATAAACTATCAGACTGCGTGGTCGATAGTAGTGGCTTTCAGTAGGCCTTAAGGCTGAAGGAGGTCGGAGAGAGATGTTGGTGCGAGGTTGTTTAGACATTTAAAAACAAATAAAAGGAGTTTAAAATTGATTGGGTAACACACAGGGAGCCAGTGAAGGGACGCTAATATAGGGGTGATGTGCTCACGTCTGTGGGTCTGTGTTAGCAGACGAGCAGCAGAGTTCTGCACGAGCTGCCGGCGGGCGAGGGAGGCCTGGCTAATGCCTACATGCAGGGCATTGCAGTAGTCTAAACGAGATAGAAGCGGTTTCACTTTCGCTATTTGGCGTAATTGATAAAAGCTTTTTTGAACGACGCTGCTGATTTGTTTTTCAAATTTAAAATCTGAGTGGAACTTTACCCCCAGGTTTGTGACACAGTCGCTGAGATACGGGGTCAGAGTGCCGAGGTCAACGTTGAGGAAGGAGGAGCGACTTGGACCGAACAACATAACTTCTGTTTTGTCTTCATTTAGGCTCAGGAAGTTAGCTGAAAGCCAGGCTTTGATGTCGTGCAGGCAGTCAATAAGATGTTGAACCGTGTTGTTTTGTGCCATGGGGAAATAAATCTGGCAATCATCGGCATAAAAATGAAATGCAATATCGTACTTCCTAAAAATAGAACCAAGGGGGAGAAGGATTGGGGCAAGGATTGAGCCCTGGGGAACCCCATGTGGTAAAGGAGCTGTGGAAGACATAAAACTGTCTAATTTTACACAAAAACTCCTGTCGGTTAGGTACGACCGGAACCAGTTGAGGGCGGCGCCCTTAATGCCCACACAGTTCTCAAGACGAGTGATTAAGGTGGCGAACGCAGCAGACAGATCTAAAAGCACCAGGACAACATATTTACCAGAATCAGTTGACAGGAGGATATCGTTAAAAACTTTTAAAAGCGCTGACTCTGTTCTGTGGAGGGCTTTAAAACCGGACTGGAACAGCTCAGTGATACCATGATCCTCTAAGAAGGGCAACAACTGACTGTAGACAACCTTTCCTTTTAACAACACTCAGTAAAGGTTTGGGAACTGAGGAGACACATTTTTGAAGCTTCTCAGGTGGAATTCTTTCCCATACTTGCTTGATGTACAGCTTAAGTTGTTCAACAGTCCGGGGGTCTCCCTTCTGCTATTTTAGGTGCCACACATTTTCAATGTCTGGACTACAGGCAGGCCAGTCTAGTACCCGCACTCTTTTACTATGAAGCCACGTTGATGTAACACGTGGCTTGGCATTGTCTTGCTGAAATAAGCAGGGGCGTCCATGGTAACGTTGCTTGGATGGCAACATATGTTGCTCCAAAAGCTGTATGTACCTTTCAGCATTAATGGTGCCTTCACAGATGTGTAAGTTACCCATGTCTTGGGCACTAATACACCCCCATACCATCACACATGCTGGCTTTTACATTTTGCGCCTAGAACAATCCGGATGGTTCTTTTCCTCTTTGGTCCGGAGGACACGACGTCCACAGTTTCCAAAAACAATTTGAAATGTGGACTCGTCAGACCACAGAACACGGTTCCACTTTGTATCAGTCCATCTTAGATGAGCTCAGGCCCAGCGAAGCCGACGGCGTTTCTGGGTGTTGTTGATAAACGGTTTTCGCCTTGCATAGGAGAGTTTTAACTTGCACTTACAGATGTCGCGACCAACTGTAGTTACTAAAAGTGGGTTTCTGAAGTGTTCCTGAGCCCATGTGGTGATATCCTTTACACACTGATGTCGCTTGTTGATGCAGTACAGCCTGAGAGATGGAAGGTCACGGGCTTAGCTGCTTACGTGCAGTGATTTCTCCAGATTCTCTGAACCCTTTGATGATATTACGGAGCGTAGATGATGAAATCCCTAAATTCCTTGCAATAGCTGCTTGAGAAACGTTTTTCTTAAACTGTTCAACAATTTGCTCACGCGTTTGTTGACAAAGTGGTGACCCTCGCCCCATCCTTGTTTGTGAATGACTGAGCATTTCATGGAATCTACTTTTATACCCAATCATGGCACCCACCTGTTCCCAACGGTTTCTCAATGTAAAGCGCTTTGAGTCACTTGAGAAAAAGCGCTATATAAATTCAGTATCATTCACTTTCACAGCTAATTAGTGTCAGAATAATTATTTTTAAATGATCACAATACTTTGTGTTGAAATGAGTTCCTGGCAAGAAGACAAAAGCTACCAGGAGTAAGGCTGGTAAAACTCCACTGTGTAGGGGGAAGCAAGATGAACGTGTTCCTGTTGTCTTTCATGTATTGTAATCCAACAGAAACATATTGTCTGACCTAAGGACTATAAAAGCGAAGAGGAAGCAGGACCAGAATCCCCTCCAGGCGACCTCTTTTTGAACTATTTTACGAACCTCTTTTTGAACAATTTTACGAACCTCTTTTTGAACAATTTTACGAACCTCTTTTTGAACTATTTTACGAACCTCTTTTTGAACTATTTTACGAACCTCTTTTTGAACTATTTTACGAACCTCTTTTTGAACTATTTTACGAACCTCTTTTTGAACTATTTTACGAACCTCTTTTTGAACTATTTTATGAACCTCTTTTTGAACTATTTTACGAACCTCTTTTTGAACTATCTTACGAACCTCTTTTTGAACTATTTTACGGACCTCTTTTTGAACTATTTTATGGACCTCTTTTTGAACTATTTTACGAACCTCTTTTTGAACTATTTTATGGACCTCTTTTTGAACTATTTTACGAACCTCTTTTTGAACTATTTTACGAACCTCTTTTTGAACTATTTTATGGACCTCTTTTTGAACTATTTTATGGACCTCTTTTTGAACTATTTAAGGACCTCTTTTTGAACTATTTAAGGACCTCTTTTTGAACTATTTTACGAACCTCTTTTTGAACTATTTTATGGACCTCTTTTTTAACTATTTTACGAACCTCTTTTTGAACTATTTTACGAACCTCTTTTTGAACTATTTTATGGACCTCTTTTTGAACTATTTTATGGACCTCTTTTTGAACTATTTAAGGACCTCTTTTTGAACTATTTTATGGACCTCTTTTTGAACTATTTTACAAACCTCTTTTTGAACTATTTAAGGACCTCTTTTTGAACTATTTTATGGACCTCTTTTTGAACTATTTAAGGACCTCTTTTTGAACTATTTTATGGACCTCTTTTTGAACTATTTAAGGACCTCTTTTTGAACTATTTTACGAACCTCTTTTTGAACTATTTTACGGACCTCTTTTTGAACTATTTTACGAACCTCTTTTTGAACTATTTTATGGACCTCTTTTTGAACTATTTTACGAACCTCTTTTTGAACTATTTTATGGACTTCTTTTTGAACTATTTTATGGACCTCTTTTTTAACTATTTTACGAACCTCTTTTTGAACTATTTTATGGACCTCTTTTTGAACTATTTTACGAACCTCTTTATGAACTATTTTATGGACCTCTTTTTGAACTATTTTACGAACCTCTTTTTGAACTATTTTATGGACCTCTTTTTGAACTATTTTATGGACCTCTTTTTGAACTATTTAAGGACCTCTTTTTGAACTATTTTATGGACCTCTTTTTGAACTATTTTACGAACCTCTTTTTGAAGTATTTAAGGACCTCTTTTTGAACTATTTTATGGACCTCTTTTTGAACTATTTAAGGACCTCTTTTGGAACTATTTTACGAACCTCTTTTTGAACTATTTTATGGACCTCTTTTTGAACTATTTAAGGACCTCTTTTTGAACTATTTTATGGACCTCTTTTTGAACTATTTAAGGACCTCTTTTTGAACTATTTTACGAACCTCTTTTTGAACTATTTTATGGACCTCTTTTTGAACTATTTTACGAACCTCTTTATGAACTATTTTATGGACCTCTTTTTGAACTATTTTACGAACCTCTTTTTGAACTATTTTATGGACTTCTTTTTGAACTATTTTATGGACCTCTTTTTGAACTATTGTATGGACCTCTTTTTGAACTATTTTATGGACTTCTTTTTGAACTATTTTATGGACCTCTTTTTGAACTATTTTATGGACTTCTTTTTTAACTATTTTATGGACCTCTTTTTGAACTATTTTACGAACCTCTTTCTGAACTATTTTACGACCTCTTCTTTTGAACTGTTCTGTAACCAAAGGCAACATCTGTTTACGACCCACTTCCCTCTGGAAGCAGCTGTGGTCATGTGATCAGAGAAAGTCAAATAAAGGAGGAGTTGTACAATCTTTCGCCAGGGCGTGCTGGAGATTGTACAAGGGTACAGTGTCCAGGCGACTCTCCTCAATATTGAGTCAAATTGAATTCTGTCTCTGTTTGATTCTTTGCTTCTTGTCTTGTTTAATAGATGCCGTCAGTGTTTGAACCCGACAATTAGCATTAAAGCTGCAGACGCACAAAATGGACTTATTAAAGTGGCTTTTCAACGGACTACATTCCAACATGAAGGCTCAAAACACAACTGTGAGACCTCCATATGCAGTTGTTGGAAAATAATACGTCTCTGATTTAGAATACACAGTTTTGACTTTGCCTTTTTACAGTTCTTGTGTTGGCGCGCATTGTGCAATTATGTTGATTATTTATTGGCAAACCCACACATGCATTAATATTAGCATACCGTTTGTTTTTTGGGGGTAAACAGGCCATAACAATGTGAGAGCTGGAGTGGGTGCGAGTCAGTCATCCATCCATTCATCAAAGTTAAAAAAGGAGGTGTAGTCTTGGCAACTGAAGGAGAACAAAGACCGTTATTACAAGATTTGACGCCTGTGACACGCACAGCCTACTCGGAAAGGTCGGATTGGAAAAAATACTCAATCGAAAGAGCTAGTTTGCTTTTTAATACGAGACATTTTTGGACGATTGCTTTCCTTTTTATGTTTAAAATGGCGTGCGTGTCGCAAAAAAAAGCCACACGCTCGGGCGAGTTTAGGGCGGAAGAACTCGACTCAGAGCCTTAATGTCACCAGTGTAGTTGGTTCACACCTTGAAATTGCAAAGATCTCTCCAACAAATATGCACCAGAAGACCGGAGTAGCACCATTTAAGGGGGGCGAGCGGGGACTGAGGGTTATTGTTTTATGACCGGAAGTGAGGGGGGGTTTATGATCCACAGGAAGTGGGCGTGGCCTCCATGGCCTCACTAGTGATTCCCAGAGCCCAAAAAAAGTCTGCGGGCTATAGAGCGTTTTCTATTGGGGCTCCAGTACTCTGGAATGGTAACAGTTAGAGATGCTACCTCAGTAGAAGCATTTAAGTCCCATCTTAAAACTCATTTGTATACTCTAGCCTTTAAATAGACCCCCCTTTTAGACCAGTTGATCTGCCATTTGTGGACTTCAGCTCTACCTTCAACACCATCCTCCCTGGACTGCTACGAGACAAGCTCTAACAGCTCAGCGTGCCCGAGTCCCTCTGCAGTTGGATCAATGACTTCCTGACAGACCGAAGACAGCACGTACGGCTGGGGAAGATTGTCTCGGACAGTCGAACCACAAACACTGGTACTCCTCAAGGCTGTGTACTCTCCCCCTGGCTCTTCTCCCTGTATACAAACTGCTGCACCTCCAGTCACCAATCCGTAAAACTGCTCAAGTTTGCGGATGACACCACCCTCATCGGGCTCATCTCGAATGGCGATGAGTCCGCCTACAGGAGAGAGGTGGACCGGCTGATGTCCTGGTGCAGCCTTAACAACCTGGAGCTGAATGCCCAGAAAACAGTGGAGATGATCATGGATTTCAGGAAAGTCGCAGCCCCACCATCCCCCCTCACCCTGATTGACTCTTCCACCCCCGTCCCCATTGTGGACTCCTTCCGTTTCTTGGGCACCACCATCACCCAGGACCTCAAGTGGGAGCCGACCATCAGCTCCCTCATCAAGAAGGCCCAGCAGAGGATGTACTTCCTGCGGCAGCTGAGGAAACTTAAGGTGCCGACCGAGATGCTGGTGCAGTTTTACTCAGCCATCATAGAGTCCATCCTGACCTCCTCCATCACAGTGTGGTTCCCCGGCGCCACAGTCCAGGATAAGCATAGACTGCAGCGCATCGTACGTGCTGCTGAGAAGGT
>NC_084740.1:80894687-80932187 GCF_033978785.1 Entelurus aequoreus
TTACACACAGTTTTGAACAGTAACACCGTGTTTGAATATTTAATGCCGTGATTATCCACCAGATGGAGCCAGCGTACGCACCACAGTTTGCGAATGACCCCGAAGGGAATAAGCGGTAGAAAATGGATGGATGGATGTTAACCACAACAGCAGTGCCTGTTGTGGTTTAACTTTAATCCCCGTGCGGGATTAAGGTTGATCTTCCGTGGCAAAAGCCGAACGTGTGCTACCTTTTTTCCAATCAAGCAGAGTGCACACTGCAAAAAGTGAAATCTAAGTAAGATGAAATATCTCAAATAAGGGTGATATTTGCTTATTTTCTGTCTGATAAGATAATTCTTCTCACTAAGCAGATTTTATGTTAGAGTGTTTTACTTGTTTTAAGTGTTTTGATCCTAAATGATCTCAGTAAGATATTACAGCTTGTTGCTGAGATTTGATGAGCTATATTGAGTAAAACATGCTTGAAACTAGAATATCAACTGTTGCAAAGCTGTGTCATCAACACTCACAAGTAGAAAACTACTTTTTTAAAGTAATAATTTCTTACTTCAAGCATGAAAAAAAAAATCATGATGCCAAGCGCATATCATTATGTCAAGATAATGGCACTAGCATTTACTTCATTTAAGAATATTTTTCAACATATTGAGCAAAAAGGTCTCTTTTTTTCTACCAAGAAAAGTGCACTTTTTTATTAGTGAGAATATACTTATTTTAAGCTATTTTTGGGTTCACTGAGGTTAGCTAATTTTACTTGTTTTGGAAAGTCTTGACCAGCCGAATTTTCTTGTTTTATTGGCAGATAATTTTGATTAGTTCAAATAAAATACCCCTCATTTATTTTATTTTTTTTCTTGTTTTTGAACACTGACTTTTTGCAGTGTAGGATTATGTTCATTTGTACACTGCAAAAAGTCAGTGTTCAAAAACCAGAAAAAAAATTACAAAAATGAGGGGTATTTTATTTGAACTAAGCAAAATTATCTGCCAATAGAACAAGAAAATGTGGCTTGTCAAGACTTTCCAAAACAAGTAAAATTAGCTAACTTCAATGAACCCAAAAATAGCTTAAAATAAGTATATTCTCACTAATAACAAGTGCACTTTTCTTGGTAGAAAAAAAAAGAGACCTTTTTGCTCAATATGTTGAAAAATATTCTTAAATGAAGTAAATGCTAGTGCCATTATCTTGACATAATGATATGCGCTCGGCATTACATTTCTTGAAACCAGCAAACTTATACTAAAACGTAATTTATTGTTCTTAATGGAAAGGCAACAACGCAACATCTTGTTACTCTCGGGGTCTCCTAGCCGCTCAGGCAAATCATATTGTCTAAAAATGCATTTTTCCATGGATAACATGACATCATCGCGCCAAGTGCATGCTCTTTCAGTCAATTAGTGCGCATATATACAGCCCAGCCCCTGGCCAAAAATGTTTTAATTGTAATTTTGAAGAATTCATCTGAATGTGCATGAACTATTTCTGTTCAAAATTGTTTGAAATGTTAAATGTTTAAATATTAAGTGTCAGTTGACTGTACTGTGCCAACTGTACTACTATATGAGTACGTGTTTTCTATTGTTTCATTGGAAATAAAACAGCAAAGTCCATTTGGCTGTCATCTGTTTTAATTACGAGACACAATTGTGTCAAAGTCATGATTTTTGTATTTCATGCTTGAAGTAAGAAATGATGACTTTAAAAAAGTAGTTTTCTACTTGTGAGTGTTGATGACACAGCTTTGCAACACTTGATATTCTAGTTTCAAGCATGTTTTACTCAATATAGCTCATCATAATAATATCTTACTGAGATTGTTTAGGACCAAAACCCTTAAAACAAGTAAAACACTCGAACATAAAATCTGCTTAGTGAGAAGAATTATCTTATCAGACAGAAAATAAGCAAATATCACCCTTATTTGAGATATTTCATCTTACTTAGATGTCAGTTTTTGCAGTGTAGCCTCGCAGCACTCGATCCTGGGTTGCTGGCTCAGATTGCCGACTTCCTCACAGACGCACTCCAACATCTTGTTCAGTGCTCTGAAGACTTCCTGTAGATCCAAAATGAGGCATAAATGTGCATTAAAAAATATTTCAATAATAACATGAGAGTAAATGTAAGCAGCTCAATACAAGATGACTGCAACACATGCAGTTGCATACCGGGTTTTTTCGGAGTATAAATCGCACCTGCCGAAAATGCATAATAAAGAAGGAAAAACACACATATAAGTCGCACTGGAGTATAAGTCGCATTTTTGGGGGAAATGTATTTGGTAAAAGCCAACAGCAAGAATAGACATTTGAAAGGCAATTTCAAATAAATCAAGAATAGTGAACAACAGGCTGAATAAGTGTACGTTATATGAGGCATAAATAACCAACTGGTATGTTAACGTAACATATTATGGTAAGAGTCATTCAAATAACTATAACATATAGAACATGCTATACGTTTACCAAACAATCTGTCACTCCTAATCGCTAAATCCCATGAAATCTTATACGTCTAGTCTCTTACGTGAATGACATCAATAATATTATTTCATATTTTACGCTAATGTGTTCATCATTTCACACATAAGTCGCTCCAGAGTATAAATCGCTATGAAAAAAACTGCGACTTATAGTCGGAAAAATACGGTACCGGTACTTAATTTTTCCTTTATTACAACTTTACATTACATATTTGTGTCATAAAATGATGACTTTGTTCTTGTGGAATTGACCTAAAAATACTACAGTTGTCCACAAAAAATGTAAAGGGTTAAACTTATGACTTTATTCCTGCAAAAATTATAATTTTTACTAGAGATGTCCGATAATATCGGTCTGCCGATATTATCGGCCGATAAATGCGTTAAAATGTAGTATCGGAAATTATTGGTATCGGTTTTTTTATTATCAGTATCGTTTTTGTTTTTTTAATTTTTTAATTAAATCCACATAAAAAACACAAGATACACTTACAATTAGTGCACCAAGCCAAAAAACCTCCCTCCCCCATTTACACTCATTCACACAAAAGGGTTGTTTCTTTCTGTTATTAATATTCTGCTTCCTACATTATATATCAATATATATCAATACAGTCTGCAAGGGATACAGTCCGTAAGCACACATGATTGTGCGTGCTGCTGCTCCACTAATAGTACTAACCTTTAACACTTAATTTTACAAATTTTCCATTAATTACTAGTTTCTATGTAACTGTTTTTATATTGTTTTACTTTCTTTTTTATTCAAGAAAATGTTTTTAATTTATTTATCTTATTTTATTTTATTCATTTTTTTAAAAAGTACCTTATCTTCACCATACCTGGTTGTCCAAATTAGGCATAATAATGTGTTAATTCCACGACTGTATATATCGGTTGATATCGGTATCGGTAATTAAAGAGTTGGACAATATCGGCATATCGGAGAAAGCCATTATCGGACATCCCTAATTTTTACACATCATTCTACAACTTCAATTCTAGTTTTTTTATCTATTTTTAATTTTTTTGGTGATCCAACTCAACTCTTGCCTTAATCTCGATTGAAAATGTTCACGTAGTTGTTCCTTGAAAGCAGACTTCTCTTGCATTTCTCTAAAACGTTTGTGTAATAAAATGACAACATTCTGCTAATAATGATACAACTATTTTGAAAAAATGCACTTTTTCACTCTGACCAATTATTACCATATTTTTCGGAGTATAAGTCGCGCCGGAGTATAAGTCGCACCGGCCGAAAATGCATAATAAAGAAGGAAAAACACATTTATAAGTCGCGCTGGAGTATAAGTCGCATTTTTGGGGGAAATGTATTTGATAAAAGCCAACAGCAAGAATAGACATTTGAAAGGCAATTTAAAATAAATCAAGAATAGTGAACAACAGGCTGAATAAGTGTACGTTATATGAGGCATAAATAACCAACTGGTATGTTAACGTAACATATTATGGTAAGAGTCATTCAAATAACTATAACATATAGAACATGCTATACGTTTACCAAACAATCTGTCACTCCTAATCGCTAAATCCCATGAAATCTTATACGTCTAGTCTCTTACGTCAATGACAGCAATAATATTATTTCATATTTTACGCTAATGTGTTAATAATTTCACACATAAGTCGCTCCTGAGTATAAGTCGCACTCCCCAAACTATGAAAAAAACTGCGATTTATAGTCCGAAAAATACGGTATATGAAAAAAGATCAAAAATAGATTATAAGGTAGTGCACCTTATAATACGGTGCGCCCTATGGTCTGGAAAATACAGTATTTCTTGCCACTTTATGTTGTATATATTGTATAAGATCGTCAGGTCACTTTGTCATCTATTATTACATCCAAAAATCTGGTTTCTTTTACTCTTTCAATGTCCATCTAATAATAAAAATAATAGATTTTATTTGTAAAAAAAGCACTTTATATTGAGTAAACAATCTCAAAGTGCTACAGTGTATTAAAAAAATTAAATACAAATAAAAAGATAATAAAGAAATAAATAAAAAATAAAAACTAGAACAGCCAAATAGCTATAACTAGCATGCATATGTCTACGTTTACCAAACAATCTGTCACTCCTAATCGCTAAATCCCATGAAATCTTATACGTCTAGTCTCTTACGTCAATGACATCAATAATATTATAATGTGTTAATCATTTCACACATAAGTCGCTCCTGAGTATAAGTCGCACCCCCCAAACTATGAAAAAAACTGCGACTTATAGTCCGAAAAATACGGTACTGAGTCAGCATTTTTTTGCCATCACAAGTTCATTGTAAGCAACCTTTTCACTTCCGATATGTTACCGACATTGCAGCCTTGAGTATTGGCTGATGTGAAACAATATTAGCAGGAATCATGCATACTTTTATCTTGTCTTTAAGTTGAAGTGAAGTGGTAATTGCTTTTTTGTTTCCATTAAACAAAACGCTCATTGCATTGAATGATACTGACACGTTTGTTACTGGATACTAGTATAGTAATATGCAGCTTTTGATATTTGTTTACCGTACTTTTCGGACTATAAGTCGCTCCTGAGTATAAGTCGCACCCCCGGCCAAACTATGAAAAAAACTGCGACTTATAGTCCGAAAAATACGGTACTGAGTCAGCATTTTTTTGCCATCACAAGTTCATTGTAAGCAACCTTTTCACTTCCGATATGTTACCGACATTGTAGCCTTGAGTATTGGCTGATGTGAAACAATATTAGCAGGAATCATACATACTTTTATCTTGTCTTTAAGTTGAAGTGAAGTGGTAATTGCTTTTTAGTTTTCACTAAACAAAACGCTCATTGCATTGAATGATACTGACACGTTTGTTACTGGGTACTAATATAGTAATACGCAGCTATTGATATTTGTTTACCGTATTTTTCAGACTATAAGTCGCTCCTGAGTATAAGTCGCACCCCCGGCCAAACTAGGAAAAAAACAGTGACTTATAGTCTGAAAAATACGGTACTTGGCTCATGACTTACCCTCGCTCTTCTTCTTTTATTGATTGCCTTTTTTCCCGATCAGCCAGGTGGCGGGCGCGTGTCGCCTGTCGGCCGACTCGTCCCTGCGCCGCTGCCGGACGCCCGACGGCAACATCTGCAGTGGGAGGGGCAAGTGTGACTGCGGCGTGTGCGTCTGCCAGGTGTCAGATCCAGGGAAATTCTATGGGCCTCGCTGCGAGTGCCATGACTGGGTCTGTGCCACACACAATGACAAAATATGTAACGGTGCGTACACAGAGTGCATGCCATCACATGGTATTAGTAGACATTATGACTCTACTGTAATGTTGTTTATCATGACTTTTTGTTTTTATTTGAAAACAAAACACAATTCTTTGTTGAGAGCTCCAATTGGACCACTGACCTTTATTTTTGTACTCATCCACCGGAGGGCGCTACTTTTTCCCATTCAAAGCATGCAGCGAAATGTCTCACTTTTTACTTCTTTCAGTATGTGTGGCTAACACTGATGTCATGTTTGTGTTGGGGTTTTTTGGTATACCGGTATTAGTATAGTACCGCAATACTAATGAATAGGGATGTCCGATAATGGCTTTTTGCCGATATCCGATATTCCGATATTGTCCAACTCTTTAATTACCGATACAGATATCAACCGATACCGATATCAACCGATATATGCAGTCGTGGAATTAACACATTATTATGCCTAATTTGGACAACCAGGTATGGTGAAGATAAGGTACTTTTTTTAAAAATTAGTAAAATAAGATAAATAAATTTAAAAAAAATTCTTGAATAAAAAAGAAAGTAAAACAATATAAAAACAGTTACATAGAAACTAGTAATGAATGAAAATGAAGTGTTAAAGGTTAGTACTATTAGTGGAGCAGCAGCACGCACAATCATGTGTGCTTACGGACTGTATCCCTTGCAGACTGTATTGATATATATTGATATATAATGTAGGAAGCAGAATATTAATAACAGAAAGAAACAACCCTTTTGTGTGAATGAGTGTAAATGGGGGAGGGAGGTTTTTTGGGTTGGTGCACTAATTGTAAGTGTATCTTGTGTTTTTTATGTTGATTTAATAAAAAAAAACAAAAAAAAAACGATACCGATAATAAAAAAAACGATACAGATAATTTCCGATATTACATTTTAACGCATATATCGGCCGATAATATCGGCAGGCCGATATTATTGGACATCTCCACTAATGAACAATTTTCGGTACTATACCGTCTCCGAAAAGTACCGGTCCTTTTTTCTAAAATTAATAAACTAAAATAAGATAAATAACTTAAAAACATTTTCTTGAATAAAAAAGAAAGTACAACAATATAAAAACAGTTACATAGAAACTAGTAATGAATGAAAATGAGTCAAATTAAGTGTTAAAGGTTAGTACTATTAGTGGAGCAGCAGCACGCACAATCATGTGTGCTTACGGACTGTATCCCTTGCAGACTGTATTGATATATATTGATATATAATGTAGGAACCTACCAGAATATTAATAACAGAAAGAAAAAACCCTTTTGTGTGAATGAGTGTAAATGGGGGAGGGAGGTTTTTTGGGTTGGTGCACTAATTGTAAGTGTATCTTGTGTTTTTTATGTTGATTTAATTAAAAAAAAAACAAAAAAAAACAAACAACAAAACAAACGATAATAAAAAAAACGATACCGATAATTTCAGATATTACATTTTAACGCATATATCGGCCGATATTATCGGACATCTCTACTAATGAATCATTTTCGGTACTATACCGTCTCCGAAAAGTACCGGTCCTTTTTTTTTAAATTAATAAACTAAAATAAGATAAATAACATAAAAACATTTTCTTGAGTAAAAAAAGAAAGTAAAACAATATAAAAACAGTTACATAGAAACTAGTAATTAATGAAAATGAGTAAAATGAAGTGTTAAAGGTTAGTACTATTAGTGGAGCAGCAGCACGCACAATCATGTGTGCTTACGGACTGTATCCCTTGCAGACTGTATTGATATATATTGATATATAATGTAGGAAGCAGAATATTAATAACAGAAAGAAACAACCCTTTTGTGTGAATGAGTGTAAATGGGGGAGGGAGGTTTTTTGGGTTGGTGCACTAATTGTAAGTGTATCTTGTGTTTTTTTATGTGGATTTAATAATAAAAAAATAAAATAAATTAAAAAAAACAACCCGATACGATAATAAAAAAACCGATACCGATAATTTCCGATATTACATTTTAACGCATATATCGGCCGATAATATCGGCAGGCCGATATTATCGGACATCTCTACTAATTAATCATTTTCGGTACTATACCATCTCCGAAAAGTACCGGTCCTTTTTTTAAAAATTAATAACTTAAAATAAGATAAATAACTTAAAAAAATTTTATTGAGTAAAAAAAGAAAGTAAAACAATATAAAAACAGTTACATACAAACTAGTAATTAATGAAAATGAGTAAAATTAAGCAGCACGCACAATCATGTGTGCTTACGGACTGTATCCCTTGCAGACTGTATTGATATATATTGATATATAATGTAGGAACCAGAATATTGAAGGCCTACTGAAAGCCACTACTAGCGACCACGCAGTCTGATAGTTTATATATCAATGATGAAATCTTAACATTGCAACACATGCCAATACGGCCGGGTTAACTTATAAAGTGACATTTTAAATTTCCCGCGTAACTTCCGGTTGAAAACGTCTATGTATGATGACGTATGCGCATGACGTCGACGGTTGAAACGGAAGTATTCGGACACCATTGTATCCAATACAAAAAGCTCTGTTTTCATCGCAAGATTCAACAGTATTCTGGACATCTGTGTTGGTGAATCTTTTGCAATTTGTTTAATGAACAATGGAGACTGCAAAGGAGAAAGTTGTAGGTGGGATCGGTGTATTAGCGGCTGGCTGCAGCAACACAACCAGGAGGACTGAGTTGGATAGCAGACGCGCTATCTGACGCTAGCCGCTGACCGCACGGATGATCGGGTGAAGTCCTTCGTCGCTCCGTCGATCGCTGGAACGCAGGTGAGCACGGGTGTTGATGAGCAGATGAGGGCTGGCTGGCGTAGGTGGAGAACTAATGTTTTTAGCATAGCATTCACCGTGTAGTTACATGTCCATGGTTTAATAGTATTGTTGATTTTCTGTCTATCCTTCCAGTCAGGGGCTTATTTCGTCTGTTTCTAACTGCAGTTAAGCACGATGCTATCACGTTAGCTCAGTAGCTAAAGTGCTTCGCCGATGTATTGTCGTGGAGATAAAAGTCACTGTGAATGTACATTTCGCGTGCTCGACTCTCATTTTCAAGAGGATATAGTATCCCAGGTGGTTTAAAATACAAATCCGTTATCCACAATAGAAAAAGGAGAGAGTGTGGAATCCAATGAGCCAGCTTGTACCTAAGTTACGGTCAGAGCGAAAAAAGATACGTCCTGCACTGCACTCTAGTCCTTCACTCTTACGTTCCTCATCCACAAATCTTTCATCCTAGCTCAAATTAATGGGGTAATCGTCGCTTTCTCGGTCCGAATCTCTCTCGCTGCTGGTGTAAACAATGGGGAAACGTGAGGAGCCTTTCAACTTGTGACGTCACGCTACTTCCGGTACAGGCAAGGCTTTTTTTTTATCAGCGACCAAAAGTTGCGAACTTTATCGTCGATGTTCTCTACTAAATCCTTTCAGCAAAAATATGGCAATATCGCGAAATGATCAAGTATGACACATAGAATGGATCTGCTATCCCCGTTTAAATTTAAAAAAATCATTTCAGTAGGCCTTTAATAACAGAAAGAAACAACCCTTTTGTGTGAATGAGTGTAAATGGGGGAGGGAGGTTTTTTTGGGTTGGTGCACTAATTGTAAGTGTATCTTGTGTTTTGTATGTTGATTTTATAAAAAAAAATAACAAAAAAAACAAAAAACGATACCGATAATTTAAAAAAAACGATACCGATAATTTCCGATATTACATTTTAAAGCATTTATCGGCCGATATTATCGGACATCTCTACTTAGTTAGTTGTTATTTGATATACAGTATGTTGACCACATGAACCCTGGCAATGGACCCTGTGTGTATATGTATGTTATGCCATTGTTTACACATTTGGTAAATAAATAACTAGAGATGTCCGATAATATCGGCCGATATATGCGTTAAAATGTACTATCGGAAATTATCGGTATCGTTTTTTTTATTATCGGTATCGTTTTGTTTTTTTGTTTTTTTTCATTAAATCCACATAAAAAACACAAGATACACTTACAATTAGTGCACCAACCCAAAAAACCTCCCTCCCCCATTTACACTCATTCACACAAAAGGGTTGTTTCTTTCTGTTATTAATATTCTGCTTCCTACATTATATATCAATATATATCAATACAGTCTGCAAGGGATACAGTCCGTAAGCACACATGATTGTGCGTGCTGCTGGTCCACTAATAGTACTAACCTTTAACACTTAATTTTACTCATTTTCATTCATTACTAGTTTCTATGTAACTGTTTTTATATTGTTGTACTTTCTTTCTTTATCTTATTTTATACATTTTAAAAAAAAGGACCTTATCTTCACCATACCTGGTTGTCCAAATTAGGCATAATAATTAGAGATGTCCGATAATATCGGTCTGCCGATACTATCGGCCGATAAATGCGTTAAAATGTAATATCGGAAATTATCGGTATTGTTTTTTTTATTATCGGTATCGTTTTTTTTTTGTTTTTTTTTTTGTTTTGTTTTTTTTGTTTTTTTAAATTAAATCAACATAAAAAACACAAGATACACTTACAATTAGTGCACCAACCCCCCAAAAAACCCTCCCCCATTTACACTCATTCACACAAAAGGGTTGTTTCTTTCTGTTATTAATATTCTGCTTCCTACATTATATATCAATATATATCAATACAGTCTGCAAGGGATACAGTCCGTAAGCACACATGATTGTGCGTGCTGCTGCTCCACTAATAGTACTAACCTTTAACACTTCATTTTACTCATTTTCATTCATTACTAGTTTCTATGTAACTGTTTTTATATTGTTGTACTTTCTTTATTTATCTTATTTTATACATTTTTAAAAAAAGGACCTTATCTTCACCATACCTGGTTGTCCAAATTAGGCATAATAATTAGAGATGTCCGATAATATCGGTCTGCCGATACTATCGGCCGATAAATGCGTTAAAATGTAATAGCGGAAATTATCGGTATCGTTTTTTTAATTATCGGTATCGTTTTTTTTTTTGTTTGTTTTTTTGTTTTTGTTTTTGTTTTTTTAAATTAAATCAACATAAAAAACACAAGATACACTTACAATTAGTGCACCAACCCCCAAAAAAACCCTCCCCCATTTACACTCATTCACACAAAAGGGTTGTTTCTTTCTGTTATTAATATTCTGCTTCCTACATTATATATCAATATATATCAATACAGTCTGCAAGGGATACAGTCCGTAAGCACACATGATTGTGCGTGCTGCTGCTCCACTAATAGTACTAACCTTTAACACTTAATTTGACTCATTTTCGTTCATTACTAGTTTCTATGTAACTGTTTTTATATTGTTGTACTTTCTTTTTTATTGAAGAAAATGTTTTTCATTTATTTATCTTATTTTACTAATTCTTTTAAAAAGTACCTTATCTTCACCATACCTGGTTGTCCAAACTAGACATAATAATGTGTTAATTCCACGACTGCATATATCGGTTGATATCGGTATCGGTAATTAAAGAGTTGGACAATATCGGAATATCGGATATCGGCAAAAAGCCATTATCGGACATCCCTATAAATAACCAAAACATTTACATTTTGTTGTTTTCTTACTGTACCGAAAATGAACCGAACCGTGACCTCTAACCCGAGGTACGTACCGAACCGACATTTCGGTGTACCGTTACACCCCTAATCTGCACGTACACGACGCTGAGTCTAGAAAGTGTTTGCGACAATTACAGACGCAGTCAAAACTTTGGAGCCGCCTTCTCATTCACGAAGCACGGGAAAGTGGATGTCGACTTTTGAAAAAGTGCCTGGGAAAATGTCCCCGCGTGTTTTACGACACAACTATACGGCGCGTGTGCCGTGATCACCTGCATGCGGGGCGGGGGAGGTCTGATAGAGATGTGAGTAGCGGGCGCAGGTAAGCGGCGGCGTGCGTGCGGGCGATGGCTGGAGTGATTTATTTGTGCAGACAAGTTGGCTGTCTGGCTGCGAGGAGCTCATTATGGTTCAGCGGGCTGGAACGGCCAGGCCCGGCTTGTCGGCTTGATAATGGAGTTTCACTCAGCGGCGCGGCGGCTGGCGTCCGAGAGAAGGATGGCGCTTCACACCTACAGACACACACGCCCGTGCCAAGGATGAGGCGGCTTGTCATGGCGTCACACTCACACAACCACCAGGTGCGCGTGCTGCACCACGTAGACTGCAAGCACATTCTCAGGAACATGCACCACATTACCAAAAGTATTTGGCCACCTGCCTTGACTCACATATGAACTTGAAGTGCCATCCCATTCTTCTGGGAAGGCTGTCCACAAGGTTGCGGAGTGTGTTCATAGGAATTTTCCACCATTCTTCCAAAAGCGCATTGGTGATGTTGGTGGAGAAGGCCTGGCTCTCAGTCTCCGTTCTAATTCATCCCAAAGGTGTTCTATGGGGTTCAGGTCAGGACTCTGTGCAGGCCAGTCAAGTTCATCCACACCAGACTCTGTCATCCATGTCTTTATGGTTCTTGCTTTGTGCACTGGTGCACAGTCATGTTGGAAGAGGTAGGGGCCCCGCTTCGGAATTGTTCTCACAAGGTTGGGAGCATGGAATTGTCCAAAATGTTTTGGTATCCTGGAGCATTCAAAGTTCCTTTTCACTGGAACTAAGGGGCCAAGCCCAACTCCTGAAAAACAACCCCACACTATAATTCCTCCTCCACCAAATTTCACACTCGGCACAATGCAGGGGGGGGGGGGGCGAATGGTATTTATTTTTATTTTTATTTTATTTTTTGTCATAAAAAAATACAATAATGCGTGCTTACGGACTGTATCCCTGCAGACTGTATTGATCTATATTTATATATCATGTTGGTGCACTAATTGTAAGTGTATCTTGTGTTTTTTATGTGGATTTAATAAAAAATAAAAAAAATATTTTTTTATTTTTTATTTCTTGTGCGGCCCCCGGTACCAATCGATCCACGGACCGGTCCCGGGCCGCGGCCCGGTGGTTGAGGACCGCTGCTTTACAACACTACATCCGACGCTTTGCATTGGACTTGGTGAGGTATGGCTCAGACCAGGCGTGTCCAAAGTGCGGCCCGAGGGCCATTTGTGGCCCCCAGCTAATGTGTTAACGGCCCCCGGCACATTCTGAAAATACTACAATAAAAATGTAAAATATGAAAAAAGAGTAATAAAAGAGTAAATAGGTGAAATGTAACATGAAAAAGTGTAATAAAGGAGTAAACAGGTGAAATGTAACATGAAAAAGTGTAATAAAAGAGTAAACAGGTGAAATGTAACATGAAAAAGTGTAACATGAAAAAGTGTAATAAAAGAGTAAACAGGTGAAATGTAACATGAAAACGTGTAATAAAAGAGTAAACAGGTGAAATGTAACATGAAAAAGTGTAACATGAAAAAGTGTAACAAAAGAGTAAACGGGTGAAATGTAACATGGAAAAGTGTAATAAAAGAGTAAACAGGTGAAATGTAACATGAAAAAGTGTAACATGAAAAAGTGTAATAAAAGAGTAAACGGGTGAAATGTAACATGAAAAAATGTAACATGAAAAAGTGTAATAAAAGAGTAAACAGGTGAAATGTAACATGGAAAAGTGTAATAAAAGAGTAAACAGGTGAAATGTAACATGAAAAAGTGTAACATGAAAAAGTGTAATAAAAGAGTAAACAGGTGAAATGTAACATGAAAAAGTGTAATAAAAGAGTAAACAGGTGAAATGTAACATGAAAAAGTGTAACATGAAAAAGTGTAATAAAAGAGTAAACAGGTGAAATGTAACATGAAAAAGTGTAATAAAAGAGTAAACAGGTGAAATGTAACATGAACAAGTGTAATAAAAGAGTAAACAGGTGAAATGTAACATGAAAAAGTGTAACATGAAAAAGTGTAATAAAAGAGTAAACAGGTGAAATGTAACATGAAAAAGTGTAACATGAAAAAGTGTAATAAAAGAGTAAACAGGTGAAATGTAACATGAAAAAGTGTAATAAAAGAGTAATCAGGTGAAATGTAACATGAAAATTTGTAATAAAAGAGTAAACAGGTGAAATGTAACATGGAAAAGTGTAACAAAAGAGTAAACAGGTGAAATGTAACATGAAAAAGTGTAATAAAAGAGTAATCAGGTGAAATGTAACATGAAAATTTGTAATAAAAGAGTAAACAGGTGAAATGTAACATGGAAAAGTGTAATAAAAGAGTAAACAGGTGAAATGTAACATGGAAAAGTGTAACATGAAAAAGTGTAATAAAAGAGTAAACAGGTGAAATGTAACATGAAAAAGTGTAATAAAAGAGTAAACAGGTGAAATGTAACATGGAAAAGTGTAATAAAAGAGTAAACAGGTGAAATGTAACATGGAAAAGTGTAACATGAAAAAGTGTAATAAAAGAGTAAACAGGTGAAATGTAACATGAAAAAGTGTAATAAAAGAGTAAACAGGTGAAATGTAACATGTAAAAGTGTAATAAAAGAGTAAACAGGTGAAATGTAACATGGAAAAGTGTAACAAAAGAGTAAACAGGTGAAATGTAACATGAAAAAGTGTAATAAAAGAGTAAACAGGTGAAATGTAACATGTAAAAGTGTAATAAAAGAGTAAACAGGTGAAATGTAACATGGAAAAGTGTAACAAAAGAGTAAACGGGTGAAATGTAACATGTAAAAGTGTAATAAAAGAGTAAACAGGTGAAATGTAACAAGAAAAAGTTGCAATGTTGACACTAATAACACAAAGCTGCCATGCAGACTGTTATCGACCTACTGAAGGCTCCAATTACTTCACTGGAACAATTCCCCTTTGAAATATTTTGGGGGTAAAATATTGCATATTTTGTGCGATACAAAGTTTTCTTTCACAAAAAGGGCAACAAACAAACAAAAAATGAAAAAATTATAAAATCTTATAATCAACAGATCTGCAGACTTAAGCGTTAAAAGTTAAAAAAAATATTTAAATTTGGCTTATTTTCAACACTTATTCTTTTTATTGTTATGAATTATTGACCTATTTAAGGTTCCAATTACTTCACATCAAATATTCCACTTTGAAATGTTTTGGGGGGAAATGTTGCATAGTTTGTGTGTTTAACATATAAATAAGGGTTTTGACATAAAGGGCATTAACATAAAAACAACATTTAAAAAAACGTTATAACGACAGACAGACCTGAAGTTGATCTCGAAATTCAAGCGTTAAATGAGAAAATAATAATTTATGACTTATTTCTAACATTTTTTATGACTGAGACCCTTCCGGGTACCGGGGACCAAACTTGAGGAAAGCCATAGAACAGGGGTCACCAACCTTTTTGAAAGCAAGAGCTACTTTTTGGGTACTGATTAATGCGAAGGGCTACCAGTTTGATACACACTTAAATACATTGCCAGAAATAGCCAATTTGCTCAATTTACCTTTAACTCTATGTTATTATTAATAATTAATGATATTTACACTTAATTGAACGGTTTAAAAGAGGATAAAACATGAAAAAAATGACAATTACATTTTGAAACATAGTTTATCTTCACTTTCGACTCTTTAAAATTCAAAATTCAACCGAAAAAAAGAAGAGAAAAACTAGCTAATTCAAATCTTTTTGAAAAAAATTACAAAAAGGATTTATGGAACATCATTAGTAATTTTTCCTGATTAAGATTAATTTTAGAATTTTGATGACATGTTTTAAATAGGTTAAAATCCAATCTGCACTTTGTTAGAATATATAACAAATTGGACCAAGCTATATTTCTAACAAAGACAAATCATTATTTCTTCTAGATTTTCCAGAACAAAATTTTTTAAATAAATTCAAAAGATTTTGAAATAAGATTTAAATTTGATTCTACAGATTTTCTAGATTTGCCAGAATAATTTTTTTGAATTTTAATCATAATTAGTTTGAAGAAATATTTCACAAATAGTCTTCGTCGAAAAAACAGAAGCTAAAATGAAGAATTAAATTAAAATGTATTTATTATTCTATACAATAAAAAAAATAAATTTACTTGAACATTGATTTAAATTGTCAGGAAAGAAGAGGAAGGAATTTAAAAGGTAAAAAGGTATATGTGTTTAAAAATCCTAAAATCATTTTTAAGGTTGTATTTTTTCTCTAAAATTGTCTTTCTGAAAGTTATAAGAAGCAAAGTCAAAAAAATAATGAATTGATTTAAACAAGTGAAGACCAAGTCTTTAAAATATTTTCTTGGATTTTCAAATTCTATTTGAGTTTTGTCTCTCTTAGAATTAAAAATGTCGGGCAAAGCGAGACCAGCTTGCTAGTAAATAAATAACATTTAAAAAATAGAGGCAGCTCACTGGTAAGTGCTGCTATTTGAGCTATTTTTAGAACAGGCCAGCGGGCTACTCATCTGGGGCCGTACTTATCAAGCTTCTTAGAATTACTCCTAAGAAGTCTGCTAAGAGTTGACTTAAGAGTAAATAAATTCTTCGCTGAAAGCTGCACTTAAAAGTTAGTTATCAAGCGTCTTACTCACACTTTCAGCGAAGTGTAGGACTGAATCTTAAGTGTCACACTCAGAGCTGAATTACGACATTACTATGTGCCGTAAACGGAATTTTAGGTGACGTCATTTCTGTGTCCATAGAAATGACCAATCACGGAATGGAATCCGTTGTCTAAGAATAAAGAAATATCTTGGAAATATTTAAGTGGACAATGGGAGTGTATATTTTGACAATAAACTACAAAATAATACAAAACAAACTAGTCCCCGCCGGCACTCACGCTACCGCTCCCTCTCTTCTATCGCCCACACACTCACTGACGTCACTCACCTCACGGCCACACACATACGCTACTGTCATAACATTTTCTTTCCAATTCATTAATTAGGCAACTAATTTGAAACTGGTGTGGGTGGCTCTATATATACTGGCCCACTGCAGCCACATGCAGAAATCAACATGGAATCGAAAAGTATTAAATCTGTGACAAAAATAATATCCGCTCTGTCTAAACGATACCGTTTGATCAGCTGCTCGTCATCAAAAAAAACAAAACATTGTTCCGTTCCCTGAACGTTGGCGCACGTCTCTCTCGCCTCAGTGCCATCCCCTGCTGGCAACTCCTAACCACTTAAGACACCTCTGAAGGTCTCTTAAATATCGTGGAGAGTAGGAGTGATTCTTAGACTTAAGAACGTTGATAAAAAGCTTTTATTCTTAAGTTTGAGAGTAGGACTAAATTTTGCAAATTCTCAGGATTTAAGTGTAAAATGGCACTCTAAGAAGCTTGATAAGTACGGCCCCTGGTCCTTATGGGCTACCTGGTGCCCGCGGGCACCGCGTTGGTGACCCATGCTCTAGAGCCATTGGTTCCCTACCCCTTGGCCATGGAAACCCATTCCATGAAGCTCTCTGCGTACCGTACGTGGGCTAATTGGAAGGTCACATGAAGTTTGGAGCTCTGTAGCGACTGACTGTGCAGAAAGTCTTCTTGTTTGTAGAAAGAGTCTCCATGCCTAAGTGCTTGATTGTATACACCTGTGGTGATTAGGACACCTGATTCTCATCATCTGGATGGGTGGCCAAATACTTTTGGCAATATGGTGTATTTTTAATATTCCCGAAGTTTCTTTTTACAATTTCTTTCTCCTAACATGTTTCACTGAATGCCCTGCGGGTCCTTTCAGTGCATTGCACTTTAGAGGCGGAGCTTTGTTCTGGCGCTCCTTTCATTGATTTTGCTCTCAAAAGTCCATCCAAGTGGAACTCTATAGTATCCTTTTTTTCCCTTTGCCCTCCGTTTCTTCACACCGAAGTGCTCCTGCATGCTGGTTATTCTGTAAAAAGCCCCTTATGTGGACATGTACATGTATATGGTGCAGCGGTAGCTTCTTATTAGGCCGCTTTTAAACATGTCTCGTTATTGTTTTTGCAGCGTTCAAAACGGTAATTCACCCTGCAGCCACCACTCAATCCTTCATGGTTTTTTTGTTGTTGTTGTGTTTTTGTCTGTGTTGAAACATAATATTTGGATTATCCCACATTGTGTCGAGGGAGTGCGTGTCCAAAGTCCAACTATGTGGTCCGCAGATGCTGGTCATCATGAGGACGGTACAAAACACACTGCAAAAAGTGACATCTAAGTAAGATGAAATACCTCAAATAAGGGTCATATTTGCTTATTTTCAGTCTGATAAGATAATTCTTCTCACTAAGCAGATTTTATGTTAGAGTGTTTTACTTGTTTTAAGGGTTTTGGTCCTAAATGATCTCAGTAAGATATTGCAGCTTGTTGCTGAGATTTGATGAGCTATATTGAGTAAAACATGCTTGAAACTAGAATATCAACTGTTGCAAAGCTGTGTCATCAACACTCACAAGTAGAAAACTACTTTTTTAAAGTCATCATTTCTTATTTCAAGCATGAAATACAAAAATCATGACTTTGACACAATTGTGTCTCATAATTAAAACGGATAACAGCCAAATGGACTTTGCTGTTTTATTTTCAATGAAACAATAGCAAACACGTACTCATATAGTAGTACAGTTGGCACAGTACAGTAAACTGACAGTTAATATTTAAACATTTAACATGTGACTTTTCTAACAATTTTGAACAGAAATAGTTCATGCACATTCAGATAAATTCAGATAAATTACAATTAAAAAAATTTTGGCCGGCGGCCGGGCTGTATATATGCGCACTAATTGACTGAAAGAGCACGCACTTGGCGCGATGATGTCATGTTATCCATGGAAAAATTTATTTTTAGACAATATGTTTCGCCTGAGCGGCTAGGAGACCCCGAGAGTAACAAGCGCTTGCCTTGTTGACTTTCCATTAAAGGCCTACTGAAATGATTTTTTTTTATTTAAACGAGAATAGCAGATCCATTCTATGTGTCATACTTGATCATTTCGCGATATTGCCATATTTTTGCTGAAAGGATTTAGTAGAGAACATCGACGATAAAGTTCGCAACTTTTGCTCGCTGATAAAAAAAGCCTTGCCTGTAGCGGAAGTAGCGTGACGTCACAGGAGCTAGTATTCCTCACAATTCCCCGTTGTTTACAATGGAGCGAGAGAGATTCGGAGCGACAAAGCGACGATTACCCCATTAATTTGAGCGAGGATGAAAGATTCGTGGATGAGGAACGTTACAGTGAAGGACTTGAGAGGCAGTGCAGGACGTATCTTTTTTCACTCTGACCGTAACTTAGGTACAAGCTGGCTCATTGGATTCCACACTCTCTCCTTTTTCTATTGTGGATCACGGATTTGTATTTTAAACCACCTCGGATACTATATCCTCTTGAAAATGAGAGTCGAGAACGCGAAACGGACATTTAAAGTGACTTTTATCTCCACAATACATCGGTGACACACTTAGCTACTGAGCTAACGTGATAGCATCGTTCTCAAATGCAGATAGAAACAAAATAAATAAATCCCTGACTGGAAGGATAGACAGAAGATCAACAATACTATTAAACCATGTACATGTAACTACACGGTTAAGAATTCTCCGCCTGGTAAGGCTTAACAATGCTGTTGCTAACGACGCTAAGGCTAATTTAGCAATTTAGCAACCGGACCTCACAGAACTATGATAAAAACATTAGCGCTCCACCTACGCCAGCCAGCCCTCATCTGCTCATCAACAGCCGTGCTCACCTGCGTTCCAGCGATCTACGGCGCGACGAAGGACTTCATCCGTGGGTTTGGCGGCAAGCATCGGCTAGGCGTCTGCTATCAGGGTAAGTAGTCCTTGTTGTGTTGCTGTAAGTATTGTACTTAGCCGCTAATACACCGATCGATCCCACCTACAACGTTCTTCTTTGCAGCCTCCATTGTTCATTAAACAAATTGCAAAAGATTCACCAACACAGATGTCCAGAATACTGTGGAATTTTGTAGAAGAAAACAAGAGGTTTTTGTATCGGGTCGACGGGGTCCAACCACTTCCGTGGATTTTGTGACGTCACGCGCATAAGTCAAATCCAAAGGAGTTTTTCAACCGGAAGTGTGGCGGGAAATTTAAAATGTCACTTTATAAGTTAACCCGGCCGTATTGGCATGTGTTGCAATGTTAAGATTTCATCATTGATGTATAAACTATCAGACTGCGTGGTCGCTAGTAGTGGCTTTCAGTAGGCCTTTAAGAACAATAAATTAGTTTTTAGTATAAGTTTGCTGGTTTCAAGAAATGTGATGCCGAGCGCATATCATTATGTCAAGATAATGGCACTAGCATTTACTTCATTTAAGAATATTTTTCAACATATTGAGCAAAAAGGTCTAATTTTTTTTTTTCTACCAAGAAAAGTGCACTTGTTATTAGTGAGAATATACTTATTTTAAGCTATTTTTGGGTTAATTGAGGTTAGCTAATTTTACTTGTTTGGGAAAGTCTTGACAAGCCAAATGTTCTTGTTCTATTGGCAGATAATTTTGCTTAGTTCAAATAAAATACCCCTCATTTTTGCTTTTTTTTTTTTTTTTTTTTGAACACTGACTTTTTGCAGTGTGGTTAAATAATTCAACGCAAAAGCTGGGTTGAAAAAATTAACCCAAAAATGTTGAGTTAAAAAAACTCAAATAAGGGGTTCGTCCTTTTCTGGACCAGCAGTTGGGTTAAAATTAGGGATGTCCGATAATGGCTTTTTGCCCATATCCGATATTCCGATATTGTCCAACTCTTTAATTACCGATACCGATATCAACCGATACCGATATCAACCGATATATGCAGTCGTGGAATTAACACATTATTATGCCTAATTTGGACAACCAGGTATGGTGAAGATAAGGTACTTTGTAAAAATAATAATAACATAAAATAACTAAATTAAAAACATTTTATTGAATAAAAAAGAAAGTAAAACAATATAAAATCAGTTACATAGAAACTAGTAATTAATGAAAATGAGTAAAATTAAGTGTTAAAGGTTAGTACTATTAGTGGAGCAGCAGCACGCACAATCATGTGTGCTTACGGACTGTATCCCTTGCAGACTGTATTGATATATATTGATATATAATGTAGGAAGCAGAATATTGATAACAGAAAGAAATGGGGGGAGGGAGGTTTTTTGGGTTGGTGCACTAATTGTAAGTGTATCTTGTGTTTTTTATGTTGATTTAATAAAAATAAAAAAATAAATAAAATAATTTTTTTTTAAAAGATACGGATAATAAAAAAAACGATACCGATGATTTCCGATATTACATTTTAACGCATTTATCGGCATCCCTAGTTAAAATAGTATTTTTAGTTTTTTTTTGACTCCTCCACATGGAGAGGAGCCAGATGAGGTGGTTCGGGCATCTGGTCAGGATGCCACCCGAACGCCTCCCTAGGGAGGTGTTTAGGGCACGTCCGACCGGTAGGAGGCCACGGGGAAGACCCAGGACACGTCGGGAAGACTATGTCTCCCAGCTGGCCTGGGAACGCCTCGGGATCCCCCGGGAAGAGCTGGACGAAGTGGCTGGGGAGAGGGAAGTCTGGGCTTCCCTGCTTAGGCTGCTGCCCCCGCGACCCGACCTCGGATAAGCGGAAGAAGATGGACGGATGGATGGATGGACTCTGGAACAAAATGTTATTATTTAAATTATTTCCTATGGGAAGAATTGTTTCCGAATCCAAATATATCAGTTATAAAAAAAAATCATGTGTGTTATGTTTCTACACTTTTTGTACTAATTCCCGGTGTAACATTTTCCAGGGCAGCTGCAGTATTTGGTGCTGGCCTTGACCAACATCTGTCCTGCAAATGTGCAAAAGCGTCTTGTCCTTTTCTCTCCAGTTCTTTCCTTTCACACATCTCTCTCTCTGTCGCCTTTTAACGTCCAAACAATTCCAGCGAGACGTAAATTGTTTCAACATTTTAGCACGGTAACAAAGTGCAAGCCAAACAATTGAGTCAGTTGGACATGTTTTTCTAATAACTTTGTGGTGGTCCGGCTCAACGTGGCACTGCCTTCTAAAACCTCCTCCCCTTCCTCCTCCTCCTCCTCCTCCTCCTCCCTCCAGTGAAAAGCCACGTGAAGTCTGTTCCTTCTCCTTTACAACTTTGTAGTGTCAATGCTGGCGAGCGTACAATAGGACTTAAAAAAAACCTTAACACGTGTATCACCATCTTTTTCGGGGGAAAAAAAGATGATCCTCGATGTGTATGAAAACCACCTGAACCTCGCACGAGCAAGCCGTTTAGCAACAGAGGCAAGGAAAAACTCCCTATAAAGAAGACACCTTGAACAGTATTGATAATGTCTGGAACCACAAATGACCTCTTACATGGCAGATAACTAACATTTGCAAGCAGTTTGGTTACAGAGGCAAGGAAAAACTCTTGAAAGAAGATACCTTGATTATAAACTGACTATGGAGTGTGTCTTTATTACATCATACATTAAATAAAACCGACATGAGCAAGCACCTTGGCGACGGAGACAAGGAAAAACACACCTTGAACAGAATGGATTATGTCTGGAACTATAAATGACAGAAAACTAACATGAGACAGCAGTTTGGTTACAGAGGCGAGGAAAAACTCTTGCATGAGCAAGCACTTTGGAGATGGAGGCAAGGAAAATACCTCAAGGACGACATCTCAAATGGGAAAAAACAATAGAGTGTGTCCAGATTGATAACCTCAAACACTATATGAAAGAAAAACTAACATAAACAAGCACTTTGGCGACAGAGATAAGGAAAAACTCCCTCTATGAAAGACACCTTGACCAGAATCAATAATATCTGGAACCATAAATGACCACATACATGACAGAAAACTAACATGAGACAGCAGTTTGGTTACAGAGGCAAGGAAAAACTCTTGCATGAGCAAGCACTTTGGCGATGGAGGCAAGGAAAATCTCTCAAGGACAATACCTCAAATGGGAAAAAAACAATAGAGTGTGTCCGGATTGATAACCTCAAACACTATATGAAAGAAAACTAACATAAACAAGCACTTTGGCGACAGAGATAAGGAAAAACTCCCTCAAAGTAAGACACTTTGAACAGTATTGATAATGTCTGGAACCATAAATGACCTCTTACATTACAGGTAACTAACATTTGCAAGCAGTTTGGTTACGGAGGCAAGGAAAAAGTCCTTTGAAAGAAGACACCCTGATTATGGAGTGTGTCTATATTACATCATACATTAAATAAAACCAACATGAGCAAGCACCTTGGCGATGGAGACAAGGAAAAACTCTTTCTAAGAAAGACACGTTGAACAAAATCGATTATGTCTGGAACCATAAAGTACCTCTTATATGAGAGAAAACTAACATGAGACAGCAGTTTGGTTACAGAGGCGAGGAAAAACTCTTGCATGAGCAAGCACTTTGGCGATGGAGGCAAGGAAAATCTCCTCTCAAGGACGACATCTCAAATGGGGAAAAAACAATAGTGTGTGTCCGAATTGATAACCTCAAACACTATATGAAAGAAAAACTAACACAAACAAGCACTTTGGCGACAGAGATAAGGAAAAACTCCCTCTATGAAAGACACCTTGACCGGAATCAATAATATCTGGAACCATAAATGACCTTTTACATGACAGAAAACTAACATGAGACAGCAGTTTGGTTACGGAGGCAAGGAAAAACTCTTGCATGAGCAAGCACTTTGGCGATGGAGGCAAGGAAAAACTCTCAAGGACAATATCTCAAATGGGAAAAAAACAATAGAGTGTGTCCGGATTGATAACCTCAAACACTATATGAAAGAAAACTAACATAAACAAGCACTTTGGCGACAGAGGTAAGGAAAAACTCCCTCTAAGTAAGACACTTTGAACAGTATTGATAATGTCTGGAACCATAAATGACCTCTTACATGACAGATAACTAACATTTGCAAGCAGTTTAGTAACGGAAGCAAGGAAAAACTCTTGCATGAGAAAGCACTTTGGCGATGGAGGCAAGGAAAATCTCTCAAGGACAATATCTCAAATGGGAAAAAAACAATAGAGTGTGTCCGGATTGATAACCTCAAACACTATATGAAAGAAAACTAACATAAACAAGCACCTTGGCGACAGAGATAAGGAAAAACTCCCTCTATGAAAGACACCTTGACCAGAATCAATAATATCTGGAACCATAAATGACCTTTTACATGACAGAAAACTAACATGAGACTGCAGTTTGGTTACGGAGGCAAGGAAAAACTCTTGCATGAGCAAGCACTTTGGCGATGGAGGCAAGGAAAAACTCTCAAGGACAATATCTCAAATGGGAAAAAAACAATAGAGTGTGTCCGGATTGATAACCTCAAACACTATATGAAAGAAAACTAACAGAAACAAGCACTTTGGCGACAGAGGTAAGGAAAAACTCCCTCTAAGTAAGACACTTTGAACAGTATTGATAATGTCTGGAACCATAAATGACCTCTTACATGGCAGATAACTAACATTTGCAAGCAGTTTAGTAACGGAAGCAAGGAAAAACTCTTGCATGAGAAAGCACTTTGGCGATGGAGGCAAGGAAAATCTCTCAAGGACAATATCTCAAATGGGAAAAAAACAATAGAGTGTGTCCGGATTGATAACCTCAAACACTATATGAAAGAAAACTAACATAAACAAGCACCTTGGCGACAGAGATAAGGAAAAACTCCCTCTATGAAAGACACCTTGACCAGAATCAATAATATCTGGAACCATAAATGACCTCTTACATGACAGAAAACTAACATGGGACAGCAGTTTGGTTACAGAGGCGAGGAAAAACTCTTGCATGAGCAAGCACTTTGGCGATGGAGGCAAGGAAAATACCTCAAGGACGACATCTCAAATGGAGGAAAAAAAACCAAAATCCCTTTTGGGAAGACACCTCGAACAGAACCGGGACTATGGATTGTGTTTATAACCACAGATTACCTCCTACTTTATACAAAGCTAACACGAGCAAAGCACTTTGGCGACAGAGGCAAGGAAAAACTCCCTTTTGGGAAGACACCTCGAACAGAACCGGGACTATGGATTGTGTTTATAACCACATACCTCCTATTTTATACAAAGCTTACACGAGCAAAGCACTTTGGCGACGGAGGCAAGGAAAAACTCTGTCTAAAGAAGACACCTCAAACAGAACCAGGACTATGTAGTGTGTTTATAACTACAGATGACCTCTTACTTAACAGAAAGCTAACACCACCAAGCGCTTTGGTGTCAGAGGCAAGGAAAAACTCCCTTTTGGGAAGACACCTCGAACAGAACCGGGACTATGGATTGTGTTTATAACCACAGATTACCTCCTATTTTATACAAAGCTAACACGAGCAGAACACTTTGGCGACGGAGGCAAGGAAAAACTCTGTCTAAAGAAGACACCTCAAACAGAACCAGGACTATGTAGTGTGTTTATAACCACCGATTACCTCTGACTTTACAGAAAGCTAACACCACCAAGCGCTTTGGTGTCAGAGGCAAGGAAAAACTCCCTTTTGGGAAGACACCTCGAACAGAACCGGGACTATGGATTGTGTTTATAACCACAGATTACCTCCTATTTTATACAAAGCTAACACAAGCAAAACACTTTGGCGACGGAGGCAAGGAAAAACTCTGTCTAAAGAAGACACCTCAAACAGAACCAGGACTATGGATTGTGTTTATAACCACAGATTACCTCCCACTTTATACAAAGCTAACACGAGCAAAGCACTTTGGCGACGGAGGCAAGGAAAAACTCTGTCTAAAGAAGACACCTCAAACAGAACCAGGACTATGTAGTGTGTCTATAACCACAGATGACCTCTTACTTAACAGAAAGCTAAAACCAGCAAGTGCGTTGGTGTCAGAGGCAAGGAAAAACTCCCTTCTGGGAAGACACCTCGAACAGAACCAGGACGAGGTAGTGTGTCTACAACCACAGATTGATTACCTCTTACTTTATAAAAAGCTAACACCAGCAAGCACTTTGGTGTCAGAGGCAAGGAAAAACTCTGTCTAACAAAGACACCTCAAACAGAACCAGGACAAAGTAGTGTGTCTATAACCACAGATTACCTCTTACTTTATAAAAAGCGAACACCAGCAAGCACTTTGGTGTCAGAGGTAAGGAAAAACTCCCTCTCGTGAACACCTTGAACAGAACCAAAATGTTGGAATGTATCTAGAGCCATTAATAACACATCCATTAAAGAACAAAATGAGCAAACAAACACCTCGAACAGAACCAGGACTAAGGAGTGTGCCTATAACCACAGATGACCTCTTACTTTAAAGTAAGCTAACACGAGCAAGGACTTTAGTGTCAGAGGCAAGGAAAAACTATTTCTAAGAAAGACACTTCAAACAGAACCAAGATTTTGGAGTATGTCTACAGCAGTGGTTCTTAACCTTGTTGGAGGTACCGAACCCCACCAGTTTCATATGCGCATTCACCGAACCCTTCTTTAGTGAAAAATACAATGTTTTTTTCTTAATTGAATCTTAATTGATAAATATTAATCATGAAATGATGTTATTATATTAAAGAAATACTAATAAATATATATTTTACAAACAGAAAGCTACAAGAATGTACACATGATCCCCTGTTTACATCTCATTGTGCAACATGTGAATGTTTTAGTGGGAACTAAATGCGATATCTTTTTTCAAATTCAAGACAACGTTATATGTTTTTGGTAACACTTTAGTATGGGGAACATATTCTAAGTAACACAGACTTAATTTAGAGTAATTTGGTTAGGGTTAGAGGGTTAGGGCCAGGGTTAGAGGGTTAGGGTTATAATAAGGCCATGCAGAATAAGGCATTAATAAGTACTTAATAATGACTAGTTAAGAGCCAATATGTTACTAATTTGCATGTTAATAAGCAACTAATTAATGGTGAATATGTTCCCCATACTAAAGTGTTGCATTAATTATAGAAGTGTCCTACCATTCTTTGCTGTTTTAGAAAATAGCCGCTGTTAAAAAGAATAGCAAGCAGTGACCCATTACTTTTGCACAGCATTTTTTTAATGGCCGCTTAATCTACTGGATAACACATTTTGGTGACTAATTATCTGTGTTCGTGGGTGTTGGAGTGAGAGAGAGTCAGCCAGATGAAAAGAGACGAATTAAAAATGAATAGGACAAACTGGTCTATGGTAAAGCTGCAATATTTGCATGTAGAGTACTACAATGGCAACATTGCTTGTGACTTTGTCTATGGTAAAACTGCAATATTTGCATGTAGAGTACTACAATGGCAACATTGCTTGTGACTCGGTCTATGGTAAAACTGCAATATTTGCATGTAGAGTACTACAATGGCAACATTGCTTGTGACTTTGTCTATGGTAAAACTGCAATATTTGCATGTAGAGTACTACAATGGCAACATTGCTTGTGACTTGGTCTATGGTAAAACTGCAATATTTGCATGTAGAGTACTACAATGGCAACATTGCTTGTGACTCGGTCTATGGTAAAACTGCAATATTTCCATGTAGAGTACTACAATGGCAACATTGCTTGTGACTTGGTCTATGGTAAAACTGCAATATTTCCAAGAAGAGTACTACAATGGCAACATTGCTTGTGACTTGGTCTATGGTAAAACTGCAATATTTGTATGTCGAGTACTAAAATGGCAACATGTAGAGTACTACAATGTACTACAATGGCAACATTGCTTGTGACTGATTATGTTTGAAAACAGACAGGATGTCCAAGCCCTGGCGAGACTAGAAGTAGTATAGCGTGAAGAGTTTTTATTGCATCTCTTACGTAACGCTCCTGCATGCTGAGATGTTTGATGTGAACAGCTGCTGACACCAGGTCCCTCGGGTGGGATCCTCACCGGCTCTTTGGCAGGAAGACTCGGAACCCCGGGACTTCCAGCCAGAAACAAAACAACACAGATTTCAAACACTGAGGAACTTCCTTGCTCCCGGGCCAGTGACGAAAGAGGCGGGTGGTGGTGCTACGCCGTCCAAGGTTTCTTCCGATTGTGGTTTTTCCTTGCCTCCGTCACCTCCATCAAGTTGTTTATTTTTAAGGTATGAGATAATGTATTGCCCTTGAAACACTCCATAGTCTCGATTATGTTTGGGGTTTTTCCTTGCCTTCGTCGCTTCGACAATGTTGGTTTTCTTTAATGTATGAGATAATGTATGGCTCTTGAAACACTCCATAGTCTCGATTATGTGTGGGGTTTTTCCTTGCCTCCATCATGTTGGTTTTCTCTAATGTATGAGGTAATGTATAGCTCTTGAAACACTCCATAGTCTCGATTATGTGTGGGTTTTTTCCTTGCCTCCATCATGTTGGTTTTCTCTAATGTATGAGGTAATGTGTAGCTCTTGAAACACTCCATAGTCTCGATTATATTTGGGGTTTTTCCGTGCCTCCGTCACCTCCATTAAGTTGTTTATTTTTAAGGTATGAGGTAATGTATGGCTCTTGAAACACCCCATAGTCTCAAATATGTTTGGGGGTTTTCCTTGCCTTCGTCGCCTCGATTATGTTGGTTTTCTTTAATGTATGAGATAATGTATGGCTCTTGAAAAGCTCCATAGTCTCGATTATGTGTGGGGTTTTTTCCTTTCCTCCGTCGCCTCCATCATGTTGGTTTTCTTTAATGTATGAAGTAATGTATGGCTCTTCAAACAATCCATAGTCTCGATTATGTTTGGGGTTTTTCCTTGCCTCCATCATGTTGGTTTTCTCTAAAGTATGAGGTAATGTGTAGCTCTTGAAACACTCCATAGTCTCGATTATGTTTGGGTTTTTTCCTTGCCTCCGTCACCTCCATCAAGTTGTTTATTTTTAAGGTATGAGATAATGTATGGCTCTTGAAACACTCCATAGTCTTGATTATGTTTGGTGTTTTTCCTTGCCTTCGTCGCCTCAATCATTTTGGTTTTCATTAATGTATGAAGTAATGTATGGCTCTTGAAACTCTCCATAGTTTCAATTATGTTTGTGGTTTTTCCTTGCCTCCGTCGCCTCCATCATGTTGGTTTTCTTTAATGTATGAGGTAATATATGGCTCTTGAAACAATCCATAGTCTCAATTATGTTTGGGGTTTTTCCTTGCCTCCGTCGCCTCCATCATGTTGGTTTTCTTTAAGGTATGAGATAATGTATGGCTCTTGAAACACTCCATTGTCTCAATTATGTTTGGGGTTTTTCCTTGCCTTCGTCGCCTCCATCAGGTTGTTTATGTTTAATGTATGAGGTAATGTATGGCTCTTGAAACACTCCATAGTCTCAATTATGTTTGGGGTTTTTTCCTTGCCAATGTGCTTGCTCATACAAGGATCATTTGGCTTTCTCTAACATAGTGATTCAAGACTTGCTTCATAGATTTGGTTCCTTAGGGGGAGTTTTTCCTTGCCTCTGTCGCCAAACTGCTTGCTCATGTGGGGTTCAGTTGGTTTTCTTGAATGTGCTCCATAGTCTTAGTCCTGTTCAAGGTTTCTTCCTTAAAAGGGGCTATTTCCTCGTCTCTGACACTAAAGCACTTGTTCATGTTGGTTTTCTTTAATGTATGATGTAATCTAGGGTTCTAAACACGTGTCATAGTCTTGGCTAATTTGGCTAATTTTTTTAAATGTATAAGGTATGGTTTTACATATGCTCTAAAGTCTTGGTCCTGTCAAAGGTTTCTTCCTCAGTGGAACATGTTCCTCGCCTCTGACGGTAAAGCTCTTGTTCATGTTGGTTTTCTTTAATGTTCTTGCTCATGTTAGAATCAGTTCCTAAGCATGGTGATACTGGCTTCACAGTCTTGGTTCTGTTTGAGGTTTCTTCCTTCTGATACTAAAGCAGTTGCTCATGTTGTGTTTACTTTAATGTGTGCAGTGATCAATGATTGTAAACATGCTCCATAGTCTTGGTCTAGATAGTTTATTTCCTTGCCTCTTGTCGCAAAATTGCTTGCTCAAGCTAGTTTTCCTGATTGTACATAGGTAATAGACAGTTCTAGACCTGCTTCGTAGTTTCGATTGCATTTTAGGTTTCTTCTTTGGAGGACGTTTTTCCTTACGTCGGTCAATGCTTACTCATGTGGGGTTCAGTTGTTGTCAGGGCCGGCCCGTGGCATCGGCCGTATAGGCAAATGCTAAGGGCGCTGTCCATCAGGGGGCGCCACGCCAGTGCCACAAATGTTGGAGGAAAAAAAACAAAAACAAAATATTTCTAAATACATAAAATAATCCCACGTTAATTAAAATGGAAAGTAAAGCCTATTTAATAGAAATATTATTTGTTACAACATTACACCCCCCCTCCTCCCGCACGGTGCGCCCCCTCCCTTCCCGTATCATGACTCTTTTTGGACGTCACCACATCAAAAAATCAACACAAGATGTCAAAAAGGCCCAAACTGTCAGGTGCCCAGGGAAGAAAAAAGAGAAAAGAAGAGGAGAAACGAGAAAAAGACAGAGGTAGCAGGTAGGTAACGTTAGCCTACATGAAATTATTTGTCTGTTACAGAATGTGATAGTAACCTGGCTTTTTAGCATTAAGCTAATGTTACATGATTCGGCAATTGCTAATCAATAAATAGCTAGTTCTGTTTTAACGTCGGGTTAATATTGTGGAGGGGGCTGAATTGTTATGGAAAATAATAATGTAACGTTAGGTAATTACAGTACTCCCTGGTGTACAGTAATTTGTAAGTCATTCTAGTTAATGCAATATTAAAAAGCACAAATAGAGAACTCTGTAGGATCCCCTTTTTTTGTAATATAGTTGTTAAAGTCATACTGGTTTGATATCTTGTTTTGTGCAGTGCCTTATTTATATTGTATTTTTAATTTATTTTATGCAACTTGTTGACACGTTTTATTTTGTGTTTATGTATGTAAAAAATATTGTATTTCATATATTCATTTTTTATTTTTTGTATTCATTTATTTATCCATATTTCATTGTGAATTATTGACCTATTCAAGGCTCCAATTATGTCACATTTGAGATATTTTTGGGGGAAAATGTTGCATATTTTGTGTTTGCCATATAAAAAAACTGAGCTGTTTTTTTTAAAGGGCCTAAAACGAACAAACGAAAAACATAAACAACAATAAAACGTATAATTGACGGATGGATCTGAAGTTGATCTCGAGATTATTGTGTTAAAAGTAAACAGTAAAAAAAAAAAAAAATAGAATTTATTTTTTAACACTATAATTATTTGGATCCCCAATAATTTTACTGTGATTTGTTTTTAAGTGTCATTGCTCAAAAAATAACAATGAATTAAAATCAATGTTGTTATGAGTTATTGACCTTTTTAAGGCTCCAATTATTATATAATCTCAAATATTCCACTTAAAAATTTTATTGTGTGAAAACATTGCATATTTTGTATTTTTTCCGTAAAAAAACAAAATCTTTAAAACTGTTATATTGACAGATAGACCTAATGTTGATCTAGAGATTTAAAACTTGAATAATAATAAAAATAATAATACTGAATAATGACACATTTTTAATATTTTTTTGACCAAATCCCTTTGGGGTCCCCGGGATCAAGCCTGAGTGGAGGCCTAAATGTATATTTTTTATACATATATTGTATTGGTTTTTAAAATAAAAAAATATCAAAATGGCCCCCGCCTGCTTTGATTTTTCAGAATGCGGCCCTCAGTGGAAAAAGTTTGGACACCCCTGTCTTACAGTGTCACCCACGCTCTGCCAACAGATTGCACTCCTCCTTCTTTATTTGACTTTCTCCCCCCCACCTGACCACAGCTGCTTCCAGAGGGAAGTGGGTCGTAAACAGCGTTGCCTTTGGAACAGTTCAAAAGAAGAGGTCGTAAAATAGTTCGAAAAGAGTTCCATAAAATAGTTCAAAAAGGGTTCGTAAAATACTTCAAAAAGAGTTGGTCTGGAAATTGGGCAGATCCTGCCATCTGTCCGCTCTGAAGTCACAGTGGAGTTTTACGAGCCTTCCTCCTGGTAGGCCCCAAAGACAGCTCCCGTCCCCTTACCAGGAACTCAATGTAATACAAAGCTTTTGTGATCATTTAGAAACAATTATTCTAACACCTTGATTGAAGTATAGTGTTTTCTTTTCCTATATTCAGTGTTCCTGCCCAAATATAAAACAACTCTGCCTTGTTGAAATGAACACGTAGGCCTACTACGCTACTGTATTTTCATGTTGGTCATTATGTTGGAAATTGTTTTCTGAGGTAGTACTTGGTGAAAAGAGTTTGAGAACCACAGTTCTTGATGGTTCCAGACCCTACTCCGCAGTCTGAGGGAGAGCGAGACAACAACATGAGTCCTTTGATTGCTTTGCCATTTTTAACCACCGCGTTAATAAACAGCACGCAGCGTGTCGTGTTTGTCTTCAGATCGCGGCTACTGCGACTGCGGGAAGTGCGAGTGCGACGACGGCTGGTTCGGCGAGGCCTGCCAGTTCCAAGAGGAGTGTAACCTGACCGGGAAGAAAAGCCGGGAGCTGTGCAAAAACCCACAGGGGGTGGTGTGCTCCAACAGAGGTGTGGTGGCAGGCGCACACACACACACACTTACACACACACTTACATCACACATGCATTATTCATCATTAATGCACGCCATTAATAAGAAGATACTGATGGGGAACGTTAAGCGAGCATGAATTAATCTTCTCCAGGATAAACATTTATAATTGCATTCTTAATGGAATATTGATTACATTAACAAGCTGGTCCTCACATCTAAAGCGGAAGTAGAAATCAGTCCCTCCAGGATTGCAACACGTCATGGAAATTCAACTAAACCCGGCAAAATATGCTGGGCCTCGCAACTTTGTCCAACGTTTGCAACTTCCCCGCACATTTTGGACAATTAGCGTCATTTTTGACAGTCAAATTTACCGCTGAGTGGCGCTCAAACTATCATTCAGATCAAAACTTATGTCACCATGTAACAATATATAAACGTGTAACAATATGTCAACAATGTGTAACAATATATCAATAACGTGTAGCAACATGTCACCAGCATGAAACATTATGTCGACAACTTGTAACAATATATCGACAACGTGTAACAATATATCAATAACGTGTAACAATATGTCAACAACTTGTAACAACAACGTGTAACAATATGTCAACAACTTGTGACAACGTGTAACAATATATCTACAACGTGTAACAATATGTCACCAAAATGTAACAATATGTTGACAACTTGTAACAATATATCGACAACGTGTAACAATATATCAACAACGTGTAACAATATGTAAACATCTTGTAACAACAACGTGTAACAATATATCGACAACGTGTAACAATATATCAACAACGTGTAACAATATGTAAACATCTTGTAACAACAACGTGTAACAATATATCAACAACGTGTAGTAACATGTCAACAACATATAACATTATGTCGACAACTTGTAACAATATATCGACAACGTGTAACAATATGTCAACAACGTGTAACAATATGTCAACAACTTGTAACAACAACGTGTAACAATATGTCACCAACATGTAACATTATGTCGACAACTTGTAACAATATATCGACAACATGCAACAATATATCAACAACTTGTAACAACAACGTGTAACAATATATCAACAAAGTGTAACAATATGTCAACAACTTGTAACAACAACGTGTAACAATATATCAACAACGTGTAACAATATGTCAACAACTTGTAACAACAACGTGTAACAATATGTCAACAACTTGTAAAACAACGTGCAACAATATGTCACCAACATGTAACATTATGTCGACAACTTGTAACAATATATCGACAACGTGCAACAATATGTCAACAACTTGTAACAACAACGTGTAACAATATATCAACAACGTGTAACAATATGTCAACAACTTGTAACAACAACGTGTAACAATATATCAACAACGTGTAACAATATGTCAACAACTTGTAACAAAAACGTGTAACAATATATCAACAACGTGTAACAATATGTCAACAACTTGTAACAACAACGTGTAACAATATATCAACAACGTGTAACAATATGTCAACAACTTGTAACAAAAACGTGTAACAATATATCAACAACGTGTAACAATATGTCAACGGCTTGTAACAACAACGTGTAACAATATGTCAACAACTTGTAAAACAACGTGTAACAATATACCAACAACGTGTAACAATATGTCAACAACTTGTAACAAAAACGTGTAACAATATATCAACAACGTGTAACAATATGTCAACGGCTTGTAACAACAACGTGTAACAATATATCAACAACATGTAACAATATGTCACCACCATGTATCAATATTTTGACAACTTGTAACAATATATCGACAACATGTTACAACATATCAACAACGTGTAACAATATGTCAACAACTTGTAACAACAACGTGTAACAATATATCAACGTGTAACAATATGTCACCAACATGTAGCCATATGTTGACAACTTGTAGCAATATATCGACAACATGTAACAACATATCAACAATGTGTAACAATATGTCAACAACGTGTAACAGAGCAATTGAGAGGAGACACAAACACGACACAGAACAAACCAAAAGTAGTGAAACAAAAACGAATATTATCAACAACAGTATCAATATTAGTTACAATTTCAACATAGCAGTGATTAAAAATCCCTCATTGACATTATCATTAGACATTTATAAAAATGCATCTCATAAGCTTGACAACACACTGTGTCCAATATTTTCACAAAGATAAAATAAGTCATATTTTTGGTTCATTTAATAGTTGAAACAAATGTACATTATTGCAATCAGTTGATAAAACATTGTCCTTTACAATTATAAAAGCTTTTTACAAAAATCTACTACTCTGCTTGCATGTCAGCAGACTGGGGTAGATCCTGCTGAAATCTATGTATTCCATGAATAGACAATCCTTTTCAATCGGGAAAATATCCTTTTTGAATCGAGAATCGCGTTGAATCGAAAAAAAAATCGATTTTGAATCGAATCGTGACCCCAAGAATCGACATTGAATCGAATCGTGGGACACCCAAAGATTCGCAGCCCTAGAAACAAGGCTTGGGAAAACCAGGAATTCTGGAAAATCCTGGAATGTTTTTGAACTTGGAAAAAGAGTAGCTTGAAATAGCTTAAAACATGTGGAAATGGCCAATTCATTTTGAATGGGAAAAATGCCCTGGAAAACCGGGAATTGTGGGAAGTCTGGGAATTTTTGGAATTTGTCAACGGAAAGCGATTCCCGAATAGGCTGAACAGTTCGAAGTTGGAACGGGTGAAAAATGTGGAATGTACAGCACGCCAAAATCTGGAGAAGAAGAAGAAGTTGGATAATAAATAGATTAATTTTAGTGTAGAAAACCATAACTAAAACTGCTTTGAAGACAGCAGAACAGTAACAATGTTATACTAGCTTTTACGCGTGCTACATGCTAGTCACATTAGCATCTGTTTGGCTAAAAAGAACTGTGCAGTAGTTGCATTTAAAAGACAGTTTCCAGTTGCTTAAGGCAGTCTTTTTCAACCTTTTTTGAGCCAAGGCACATTTTTGTGTTGAAAAAGTGCGGAGGCACACCACTAGCAGAAATCATTAAAAAACGAAACTGAGTTGACGGTAAAGAGTCGTTGTCGCAATTGTTGGATGTGACTTTAAACCATAACCAAGCATGCATCACTATAGCTCTTGTCTCAAAGTAGGTGTACTTGACTTATATGGAGTTTTTTGCCGTTTTCTTGTCTTGCGCTCCTATTTTGGTGGCTTTTTCTCTTGTTTTGGTATTTTCCTGTAGCAGTTTCATGTCTTCCTTTTGAGCGATATTTCCCCGCATCTACTTTGTTTTAGCAGTCAAGAATATTTCAGTTGTTTTTATCCTTCTTTGTGGGGACATTGTCGATTGTCATGTCATGTTCGGATGTACTTTGTCTTTGCTCCACAGTAAGTCTTTGCTGTCGTCCAGCATTCTGTTTTTCATTTGTAGCCAATTCAGTTCTAGTTTTGTTCTGCATAGCCTTCCCTAAGCTTCAATGCCTTTTGTTTCTTTTTGGTTTAAGCATTAGACACCTTTTTTACCTGCACACTGCCTCCCGCTGTTTCCGACATCTACAAAGCAATTAGCTACCGGCTGCCACCTACTGATATGGAAGAGTATTACACGTTTACTCTGCCGAGCTCTAGACAGCACCGACACTCAACAACAACAACACATCATTTGCAGACTATAATTACTAGTTTCCAAAAAATATTATTAACCCAAATAGGTGAAATTAGATAATCTCCCATAGCACACCACACACAGTGGTTGAAAAACACTGGCTTAAGGAGCCATTTCCTGTTCTATGGTTATCATCACACCTGTTGCACTTGTACAAAGCCAAAGAAAAAGAGGAGTGACTTGTGTTTAAGGGACGTGTCACTGTGGCAGCTGCATGTGCGCCGACAAGGACCACGCGGGCCTGGTGACGGGACACTTCTGCGAGTGTGACGACAGCGAGTGCCTGGACGAGGACACGGGCGAGGTGTGTGGAGGTACGTGACATGGTGCAAACGGTCGACAGGAGTGACCCGATGATGGCGCTGCACGTCGTACTGTGCTTGCAGGCCACGGCCAGTGTTACTGTGGAAACTGTTACTGTGCTGCCGGTTGGCATGGAGACAAGTGCGAGTTCCAGTGTGACATCAGCCCATGGGAGAGCAAGCGGAGATGCACGTCTTCAGACGGCAAGATATGCAGCAACCGAGGTCTGGTCCAACTTTACTTTGAAGCCGCCGCAGGGCGATTACACTTCCTGTTGCGTTCAATGTATTCATTTCACTTTACAGCGCAGTAGTGGCAGTATGGCCGCCATGCTTCAATTCACGGACTTTTACCATTAAGTTCAACAATATGTAACAATATATTAACAGCGTGTAACAATATATTAACAACGTGTAACAATATGTCAACAGCGTGTAAAGATATGTCAACAATGTGTAACAATATGTCAACAACGTGTAACAATATGTCAACAGCGTGTAACAATGTGTCAACAGCTTGTAACAATGTGTCAACAGCGTGTAACAATGTGTCAACAGCGTGTAACAATGTGTCAACAGCATGTAAAGATATGTCAACAACGTGTAACAATATGTCAACAACGTGTAACAATATATCAACAACGTGTAACAATATATCAACAATGTGTAACAATATATCAACAAGGTATAACAATATATCAACAACGTGTAACAATATGTCAACAGCGTGTAACAATATGTCAACGTGTAACAATATATCAACAATGTGTAACAATATGTCAACAACATGTAACACTATATCAATGTGTAACAATATATCAACGTGTAACAATATGTCAACATTATGTAACACTATGTCAATATGTAACAATATATCAACGTGTAACAATATGTCAACAACATGTAACACTATATCAATGTGTAACAATATATCAATGTGTAACAATATGTCAACAACATGTAACACTATATCAATGTGTAACAATATATCAATGTGTAACAATATGTCAACATTATGTAACACTATATCAATGTGTAACAATATATCAACGTGTAGCAATATGTCAACAACATGTAACACTATATCAATGTGTAACAATATATCAACGTGTAACAATATGTCATCAACGTGTAACACTATATCAATGTGTAACATATCAACGTGTAACAATATGTCAACAACATGTAACACTATATCAATGTGTAACAATATGTCGACAACGTGTAACAATATATCAACAACGTGTAAAAATATATCAACAGCGTGTAACAATATGTCAACAGTGTGTAACAGTATGTCAAC
>NC_084740.1:80937187-80967187 GCF_033978785.1 Entelurus aequoreus
TCTCGGTCTGAATCTCTCTCGCTGCTGGTGTAAACAATAGGAAAATATGAGGGAGTGAACAACTGACAACGTCACGCTACTTCCGGTAGGGGCAAGGTTTTTTTTAATCGGAGACCAAAAGTTGCGAACTTTATCGACGTTGTTCTCTACTAAATCCTTTCAGCAAAAATATGGCAATATCGCAAAATGATCAAGTATGACACATAGAATGGATCTGCTATCCCCGTTTAAATAAAAAAAATTAATTTCAGTAGGCCTTTAAACAACGTTGCTAAATAATTGTATTCATAAATTGAGAAAACGTTGGTGTCTATAGTTGGATCCACGTTGTTGGTTGGGAAATGACCAAAATTCAAAGGTCAAATCAACGTCAGAACCCAACATTGATTAAACATCACCAAAAAGCTTGTTGTTTCAACGTTGTATTTGTGTCGTAGAATATTGATTGGGAAATGACCAAAATTCAACGGTCAAATCAACGTCAGAACCCAACATTGATTAAACGTCGTCAAAAAGCTGGTTGTTTTGTAGAATATTGGTTGGGAATTAACCAAAATTCAAAGGTCAAATCAGCGTCAGAACCCAACATTGATTAAACGTTGTCAAAAAGCATGTTGTTTCAATGTTGTATTTGTGTTGTACAATATTGGTTGGGAAAATAACCAAAATTCAAAGGTCAAATCAACGTCAGAACCCAACATTGATTAAACGTCGTCAAAAAGCTTGTTTTTTCAACGTTGTATTTGTGTTGTAGAATATTGGTGGGGAAATAACCAACATTCAATGGTCAAATCAACGTCAGAACCCAACATTAATTAAACGTCGTCAAAAAGCTTGTTGTTTCAACGTTGTATTTGTGTGGTAGAATATTGGTTGGGAATTAACCAACATTCAACGGTCAAAAACAACGTCAGAACCCAACATTAATTAAACATCGTCAAAAAGCATGTTGTTTCAATGTTGTATTTGTGTTGTAGAATATTGGTTGGGAAATAACCAAAATTCAACGGTCAAAAACAACGTCAGAACCCAACATTAATTAAACGTCGTCAAAAAGCTTGTTGTTTCAATGTTGTATTTGTGTTGTAGAATATTGGTTGGGAAATAACCAAAATTCAACGGTCAAAAACAACGTCAGAACCCAACATTAATTAAACGTCGTCAAAAAGCTTGTTGTTTCAATGTTGTATTTGTGTTGTAGAATATTGGTTGGGAAATAACCAAAATTCAAAGGTCAAATCAGCGTCAGAACCCAACATTGATTAAACGTTGTCAAAAAGCATGTTGTTAATAGGGACCCAAACAAGTTTTGCATTGAATATTGAACAAGCAAGGCTTATATAACTTTATAGTGACATGCAAAATCCAGTTTCAAATAATAATAATAATAATTAAAAAATATCAATGGCATATCAAATACAATTTAAATAAAAATGGAATGCCTCTTTTCTATTTGCAGCCTTCTGAGGTAAATATCAACATTAACTTTTTCCACAGGCTAATACATGTGAAAATAAAATAATGAATAAACCAACCATTCAGGACTTTAAACTGTTCAGTTTGCAACACACTGATCTAATCTGATGTGCCCAAGCCAGATACCTGCCATCTTTTCTTGGATGCTAGTTCATTAATGTCGGGGCTCAGGCTTTGAGCTGAGGCAACCTTCATTATCCAACCAAAGTGTTGCCTTACCTTTAACGTCCTCTACGAGCTGTCGTCACGTCCGCTTTTCATCCAGCCCAACGGGTGCTGGCCCAATCACAAGATATGTGCGGCTTCTGTACGCACACACACAAGTGAATACAACGCATACTTGATCAACAGCGATACAGGTCACACTGAAGGTGGACGTATAAACAACTTTAACACTGTTAGAAGTATATGCCACACTGTGAACCCACACCAAACAAGAATGACAAACACATTTCGGGAGAACATCCGCACCGTAACATAACACAAACACAACAGAACAAATACCCAGAACCCTTTGCAGCACTAACTCTTCCGGGACGCTACAAAATACACACCCCGCTACCACCAAACCCCCCCTCCCCCTCCCCACACCCCTCCACACACACACACACTTTGTAGCGTCACTGTGTGGCGCATATTTGTAACAGTGTTAAAGTTGTTTATACGGCCACCCTCAGTGTGACCTGTATCGCTGTTGATCAAGTATGCGTTGCATTCACTTGTGTGTGCGTGCAAAAGCCGCACATATTATGTGACTGGACGTGACAATTTTCGGGAGGGGCACTGAAATCTCCCGGGAGGGTTGGCAAGTATGAGAATTAGCGGTGAATGCGGTGTTACCGCGGCACCGCCGCTGTATATAATTGGCGGGCCAGCTCTAGTGTTAATTTGATATTGTGAAATTACACGGCGGGCCAATTTTGGCCCGCGGGCCAGAGTTTGACACCCATGATGTAGACCAGGGGTCACCAACCTTTTTGAAACCAAGAGCTACTTCTTGGGTACTGATTAATGCGAAGGGCTACCAGTTTGATACACATTTAAATAAATTGCCAGAAATAGCCAATTTGCTCAATTTACCTTTAAATCTATGTTATTATTAATAATTAATTATATGTACACTTAATTGAACGGTTTCAAAGAGGAGAAAACACGAAAAAAATGACAATTACATTTTGAAACATAGTTTATCTTCAATTTCGACTCTTTAAAATTCAAAATTCAACCGAAAAAAAGAAGAGAAAAACTTAAAAAAATAATTTATGGAACATCATTAGTCATTTTTCCTGATTAAGATTGATTTTAGAATTTTGATGACATGTTTTAAATAGGTTAAAATCCAATCTACACTTTGTTAGAATATATAACAAATTGGACCAAGCTATATTTCTAACAAAGACAAATCATTATTTCTTCTAGATTTTCCAGAACAAAAATTTTAAAAGAAATTCAAAAGACTTTGAAAAAAGATTTAAATTTGATTCTACAGATTTTCTAGATTATCCAGAATAATTTTTTTGAATTTTAATCATAATAAGTTTGAAGAAATATTTCACAAATATTCTTCGTCGAAAAAACAGAAGCTAAAACGAAGAATTAAATTAAAATGTATTTATTATTCTTTACAATAAAAAAAAATATATTTACTTGAACATTGATTTAAATTGTCAGGAAAGAAGAGGAAGGAATTTAAAAGGTAAAAAGGTATATGTGTTTAAAAATCCTAAAATCATTTTTAAGGTTGTATTTTTTCTCCAAAATTGTCTTTCTGAAAGTTATAAGAAGCAAAGTAAAAAAATTAATGAATTTATTTAAACAAGTGAAGACCAAGTCTTTAAAATATTTTCTTGGATTTTCAAATTCTATTTGAGTTTTGTCTCTCTTAGAATTAAAAATGTCGGGCAAAGCGAGACCAGCTTGCTAGTAAATAAATAAAATTTAAAAAATAGAGGCAGCTCACTGATAAGTGCTGCTATTTGAGCTATTTTTAGAACAAGCCGGCGGGCTACTCATCTGGTCCTTACGGGCAACCTGGTGCCCGCGGGCACCGCGTTGGTGACCCCTGATGTAGAGGGATCTAACGCACCAGACTTTTTAGGACTCGGTCTACTCTCCAGCGCTGGTATTGCTATTGTTTGTACTTAATGTGCTTGTGTAATGAATTGATAATCTTCAATTCTCGCCTTATTTAGAAAAAGCCGCACAAAAAAAAGGCTTTTTAAGAGGAAAGAGTCAAACACTGCAGTTACATTATAAACCACAGTCAAAATGTCCAATTACGATGTAAACATTCACACGATAGATTGTTTATATCGTAATTTGACATCACACAGCACAAGAAGTAGCTATGAAGGTTTTGACCCAAATTAGATTTCTGGAGGTCTGGCATCTGTTTCGAGTGCGCGCATTAAAACCATCCCCCCTATTAAACGTATGAACATGTGACTGCAGAGTTAATTAACTTCTCCGGCAGTCCAGCTTGAAATGCTCCCTGCTGGCTGCAACACAATGGAGCTTTCCTTTACAACCGGGAATGGGAATATGAGAAATACCAGCTTTAAGTCGGCCAAGTTAACAGAAGGTTTTCGTCAGGATAGTCAGTGTTTGTATGCTCTGTTTGCTGTCGTCGGTGGCTGGACTTTATTGCGATCACGTCGGCTTCCGCCATGCGAGGAAATGAGCCTGGCCGTGAATGAACGCCGCGGACGGCAGCTTGAGCGGAGAAAAGCCCAAAAAATGTGAGGCAGCAGCTTAAAGGAGGTTTTTTTCTTCTCGACGTCTTTCCCCTGTGGTATTTCCTGGAGGAAACACCTGCTTTGATCATCGGGGTTCCTCTGTCGCGGATGTTATTGTGCGGAATGGTCGCGGATGGCATTTGACGGCAACAACAAACAAAAAAAAAGGTCAGAGATAAAGTGGCAGTTTATTTAGTGAGGCGATGCGAAACAAGAAGCCAGACTCCGACTGACATTTGAGGACCTGATTTCCCTCCGCGCCCTGCCTCCTACACGATGTGTCATCTCCATGACTTCCCACTTCACTGAACTCCAGCTGGGTCTGCTACTCTCACTTTGGAACTACGCTGCAGGTCACTGATTGACAGACTTATTATTGCTTGGCCTTCAAACAGTTTGCATATTGGGGTTTTTGGAATACAATTCCAAGTACTAGTACCCTCAATTTCAATAATAAAGCAAGCCGGTTTATCGGGTTGACCAAAACGGATCACCGGGCTCATATACAAGACTAATGTTGCGTCGGACCAGTCTTCCTCTCAGGGAACAAAAGTCACTGGTCAATCCCAAATTCTTTCGGATGACATATATGTTGAGTAAGAAGGACCACCAAGACGGAATAGCAATATTATCAAGTTTTACTAAAGCTTTAGGAGACCAGCCCTCACAATGCTGTAATAGCAGCATCAAGAAGCGGTCTGAAAATCAAACGGAAAGAGTCAGCTTATTTAGTACGAAAACAGCCCCCTCCCGCCCAGGAAGAAATACAGCCTTATTGTTCTAAACTGATAAGTTTAGAACAATAAACTGACATCTCCTCCAGGCTTGATTACTGCAACGCACTTCTCGTCAGGGTCCCCAAAAAGAGCATCAAAAAGCTCCAGTTCATTCAAAACAGCAAGCGTGATCATATCACACCTATTCTCAAATCACTCCACTGGCTCCCTATCGCATCCCGGACCCAATTTAAGATCAACCTGCTCACTCACCAATGCATTTACGGCAACGCCCCCTCCTACCTCAAGGACCGAGTTTCCCCTCAACCCCCTACCCGCAACCTCCGCTCCTCAAACACTAACCTCCTCAAACCCATCAGGACAAAGTTACAATCTATGGGCCGCCGGGCTTTCTGCTGGACCGCTCCCGAACTTTGGAACGCTCTCCCTGACCATCTTAGAGCACCACAGTCGGTGGACCATTTTAAGAAGGGACTAAAAACCCACCTTTTTAGCACAGCTTTTTGTCTAATTTCTCTGCCTTCTTGTTTTTAAATACACTGCTTGCTTATCTGGTTTTATCCAGTGCTTTCATGCTTTTATTTATATTTGTATCTATGTTTCTGTTTTATCTAGTATTTATCCAGTGTGTGTCTGGATTTCATTTATATTTAAATTTTTTGTTATATATTCTTACTTTCTATTTTATTTTTATATTTTGTAGCACTTTGAGATTTTAACAAATATAAAGTGCGTTACAAATGTAATTCATTATTATTATGATAAGGTAAAAAGGGAGTACATTATACTCCCAATAGACATTCCAGCGCCTTCAAGGTGAAACACAGAGTTTGGTACCTTGACTTTAACTTGGAGGCCAGCCCATTCCCCATTTCAATCATTGCAGTGCTTCAACCATCTCTGGAGCCCACTTCTGACACCATTTGTCACAGGACTAAGACAACATGGTACCTTAACTTTAACTTGGAGGCCAGCCCATTCCTCATTTCAATCATTGCAGTGCTTCAACCATCTCTGGATCCCACTTCTGACACCATTTGTCACAAGACTAAGACAACATGGTACCTTAACTTTAACTTGGAGGCCAGCCCATTCCCCATTTCAATCATTGCAGTGCTTCAACCATCTCTGGCTCCCACTTCTGACACCATTTGTCACAGGTTTAAGACAACATGGTACCTTAACTTTAACTTGGAGGCCAGCCCATTCCTCATTTCAATCATCGCAGTGCTTCAACCATCTCTGGATCCCAATTCTGACACCATTTGTCACATGTTTAAGACAACATGGTACCTTAACTTTAACTTGGAGGCCAGCCCATTCCCCATTTCAATCATTGCAGTGCTTCAACCATCTCTGGAGCCCACTTCTGACACCATTTGTCACAGGACTAAGACAACATGGTACCTTAACTTTAACTTGGAGGCCAGCCCATTCCTCATTTCAATCATTGCAGTGCTTCAACCATCTCTGGATCCCACTTCTGACACCATTTGTCACAAGACTAAGACAACATGGTACCTTAACTTTAACTTGGAGGCCAGCCCATTCCCCATTTCAATCATTGCAGTGCTTCAACCATCTCTGGCTCCCACTTCTGACACCATTTGTCACAGGTTTAAGACAACATGGTACCTTAACTTTAACTTGGAGGCCAGCCCATTCCTCATTTCAATCATCGCAGTGCTTCAACCATCTCTGGATCCCAATTCTGACACCATTTGTCACATGTTTAAGACAACATGGTACCTTAACTTTAACTTGGAGGCCAGCCCATTCCTCATTTCAATCATCGCAGTGCTTCAACCATCTCTGGATCCCACTTCTGACACCATTTGTCACAGGACTAAGACAACATGGTACCTTAACTTTAACTTGGAGGCCAGCCCATTCCTCATTTGAATCATCACAGTGCTTCAACCATCTCTGGAACCCACTTTTGACACCATTTGTCACAGTACTATCCTAGACCCGCTATCTAAAAAATGCTTCTAAAAGCCGGTCTGGGCTCCATTACAATCATGCCTGGCTCCCCACTCATACAGATCATATGGATCCTACTTCTGACACCATTTGTCACAAGACTGGTACCTTAACTTTAACTTGGAGGCCAGCCCATTCCCCATTTCAATCATTGCAGTGCTTCAACCATCTCTGGAGCCCACTTCTGACACCATTTGTCACAGGACTAAGACAACATGGTACCTTAACTTTAAATTGGAGGCCAGCCCATTCCTCATTTCAATCATTGCAGTGCTTCAACCATCTCTGGATCCCACTTCTGACACCATTTGTCACAAGACTAAGACAACATGGTACCTTAACTTTAACTTGGAGGCCAGTCCATTCCCCATTTCAATCATTGCAGTGCTTCAACCATCTCTGGATCCCACTTCTGACACCATTTGTCACAGGACTAAGACAACATGGTACCTTAACTTTAACTTGGAGGCCAGCCCATTCCCCATTTCAATCATTGCAGTGCTTCAATCATCTCTGGATCCCACTTCTGACACCATTTGTCACAAGACTAAGACAACATGGTACCTTAACTTTAACTTGGAGGCCAGCCCATTCCCCATTTCAATCATTGCAGTGCTTCAACCATCTCTGGAGCCCACTTCTGACACCATTTGTCACAGGACTAAGACAACATGGTACCTTAACTTTAACTTGGAGGCCAGCCCATTCCTCATTTCAATCATTGCAGTGCTTCAACCATCTCTAGATCCCACTTCTGACACCATTTGTCACAAGACTAAGACAACATGGTACCTTAACTTTAACTTGGAGGCCAGCCCATTCCTCATTTCAATCATTGCAGTGCTTCAACCATCTCTGGATCCCACTTCTGACACCATTTGTCACAGGTTTAAGACAACATGGTACCTTAACTTTAACTTGGAGGCCAGCCCATTCCTCATTTCAATCATCGCAGTGCTTCAACCATCTCTGGATCCCAATTCTGACACCATTTGTCACATGTTTAAGACAACATGGTACCTTAACTTTAACTTGGAGGCCAGCCCATTCCTCATTTCAATCATCGCAGTGCTTCAACCATCTCTGGATCCCACTTCTGACACCATTTGTCACAGGACTAAGACAACATGGTACCTTAACTTTAACTTGGAGGCCAGCCCATTCCTCATTTCAATCATCGCAGTGCTTCAACCATCTCTGGATCCCACTTCTGACACCATTTGTCACAGTACTATCCTAGACCCGCTATCTAAAAAACGCTTCTAAAAGCCGGTCTGAGCTCCATTACAATCATGCCTGGCTCCCCACTCATACAGATCATATGGATCCTACTTCTGACACCATTTGTGACAAAACTGAGGAAAGGAGAATCCTTACCACACTACTCTGCCATTCCAAAACCAGCTCATGTCCCGTTCCATTCACCCATGTGCCTCACCCATCTTTGGATCCAACTTCTGACAACATTTGTCGGGGGGTAGCAGCCAGTTCATCGAATCCCTATCACAACTTTTGAAAACACAAACAAAAAGTCAACAGAACAAAATCCAACTGAAATCTTGAACTGCTGCACTTTCCCTCTCCTTCAATCTTAATTACCTCTCTTCTTCCAGTTGGGCACACGGTGCCTCCACGCTACGAAAATTGCACACAATTTCATTTGCTACGCCCCCAAACCATCTGGAGGCGTAGCCATGAAAACGCAGAGAAAATTGTCCCTCTCGATGTGACTTTATCAGACGGTAGTGTGACAAGTGAAACGATCAACACACACACACACACACACACACACACACACACACACACACACACACACACACACACACACACACACACACACACACACACACACACACACACACACACACACACACACACACACACACACACACACACACACACACACACACACACAGAGGCAAGCACTCCAGGTTTGGAGACTTTGACGGTCGCAGATAATCAATAAGGCAAGGGGTGTTATGACATCAGTGGTTGCCAAGGTAACTGAGTCCCTTGCACCGATCTATGGGGAAAAAAAGGAGTCTGTACATCGGTGTGTACTTTCTAGATTCAGTTCACTGAGTTTCACAATAAAAGTTTATAAATCACTATATTACAAAAAACCCCAAAAAACTTGATTAATATTTGTAATTCCATTCGCTTCCAAAGGAGGTGATAGTGAGTCACGTATGCACTACCTGTACGCTTTATTAATAAGTACACTATCTCAATTACTGTACTTAGCACTGATCAACCAACAACATATTTTGAAAGGAATAACATCACTGCACTACCTGTTTTGTACCAGATGTTTTGGGAAATAAAAACATGCTAATCTTAGTTTTAGCGTATTTTTTTATATATGAAAACCAAGTCTCTCCAATGCATTATGTGCAGTGTTTTATTATTTTTACATTATTAACTTCCTTTTACACTTGCATTCCAAGACCGAAGACTAATATGTGATGCCCTAATATTGACAGTGGTTAACTTCGAGGTACTGCATTATCAAGATATTTTCTATATTTTTGTTACTTAAAACATTGCCTAAACAGTAGGGGTGCCCCCCAAAAAATCGATTCACATCCAAATGACGATGCGTATTCATCCCGATTTTAATTAAATTCATCATTTTGAAAAATCCATTAATGAAAAAATAAGGTTTTTGAAGAAGAATAAAAATATATATGTATATATACATACATATATATGCATATATATGTATGCATATATACACACATATTTATAAATATATACACACATATGTATACTGTATATACATATTTACATACTTATATACACACATATATTTATATACACATATTTACATATATTTATATATACACATTCAGACACACTTTCAGTGTGGGGAAAAGTGTCTCCAATATTGTCCACACCTGTCTCCATCTAAACACAGCAGTGCCCTCTTAAACACATGTCGGGAAGCGAGGGAAAATGACATTAAACCAAGCGCTTGGCTCCGTTTACTCCGAGGGGAAATCTCCGCGGCAAAGTCCCTGTAGTTAGTCCGCCATGATTATCAAGCCAAACGACGCTAGTGCGCATGCGCCTGACTTCCTGTTGCCTAAAATGCATTAATAAAGGACGGTTTTTCGGTAATTAAAAAATTAAACGGTATTACTGACCGTCGGGAATTTTATCGCAAATTATCATTGTACCGTTTATTGTTACATCCCTCGTCCATTAACAAGTAAAAAGTCAAGGGCGGTCACGGCATGTTCTTGCCGCAAATCTTGGTCAATTTTTCGGGGCATTACGGCGAAAGATGAGGGCGGTCGCGGCTTTTGCCGCAGTTGCCACCATTAAATTTGAGCCCTGCATATATACACATATTTATGTATATACGTATTTACACACACACACACACACACATACACACACACACACACACACACACACACACACACACACACACACACACACACACACACACACACACACACACACATTCTTGTATTTGTTACCTTCTTGAGACCTCCGAAAAATGCCTATCCCGTTAGGACCACCCTTTCTAGACATATACATATTTGTATTTACAACATTAATGATATAATAATAATAATTTTTACATACTATGCAAATATAAAAAAGCTTGTTGTGAAAAATTAGTTGGAATTTCACAAGAGAAAGGTCAGAAAAACTTAGAATTTTGGCAGTATTATATAACAAAAGTCATCATTTTACTCAACGCAAGTCAACGTTTTACAAGAAAAACTGAACATTTGTGCAATATTATGATACAAGTTGGAATTTTACTCAATCACAGTCGCAATTTTACAAGAAAAGCTTAAAGCTTTGGCAATTTTATGAAAAGAGTCGTAATTTCACTCGACAAGTCACAATTATATAAGAAAACTTTACAATTTCGGCAATATTATAATAATAATTAGGGATGTCCGATAATGGCTTTTTGCCGATATCCGATATTCCGATATTGTCCAACTCTTTAATTACCGATACCGATATCAACCGATACCGATATCAACCGATATATACAGTCGTGGAATTAACACATTATTATGCCTAATTTGGACAACCAGGTATGGTGAAGATAAGGTACTTTAAAAAAATAAAAATAAATAAATAAAATAAGATAAATAAATTAAAAACATTTTCTTGAATAAAAAAGAAAGTAAAACAATATAAAAACAGTTACATTGAAACTAGTAATGAATGAAAATGAGTAAAATTAACTGTTAAAGGTTAGTATTATTAGTGGACCAGCAGCACGCACAATCATGTGTGCTTACGGACTGTATCCCTTGCAGACTGTATTGATATATATTGATATATAATGTAGGAACCAGAATATTAATAACAGAAAGAAACAACCCTTTTGTGTGAATGAGTGTGAATGAGTGTAAAAAAAACAAAACAAAAAAAACAAACAAACAAAAAAAAACGATACCGATAAAAAAAACAACCGATACCGATAATTTCCGATATTACATTTTAACGCATTTATCGGACGATAATATCGGCAGGCCGATATTATCGGACATCTCTAGTAATAATCTGAATTTTACTTGGCAAAATGATGACAAAAGTCATGATTTTACTCGAGAAAATGTCACTATTTTACAAGAACAACAAAAAAATTGGCAATATTGTGATAAAAGTCAGAATTTGTATGCACATTAAATCAACAAAAAAAAAACCTGACTTTGGAGCAATGTTCACGGACTCTAGTATTTGGCTCTCTATCAGATGCAATGGTTTTCCGTATTGGGACCATGATTTCGGTCCTAACTTGTTCACACCTCCTCATATGGACGGTACTTTTCCTTGTGGATGTCTCAAGAAGGGTAGAAATACAAGAACACACACACACACACACAAACACACCCACACATTCTTGTATTTGTCACCTTCTTGAGACCTCCGAAAAATGCCTATCCCTTTAGGATCACCCTTTCTAGACATATACATATTTGTATTTACAACATTAATGATATAATAATAATAATTTTTACATACTATGCAAATATAAAAAAGCTTGTTGTGAAAAATTAGTTGGAATTTCACAAGAGAAAGGTCAGAAAAACTTAGAATTTTGGCAGTATTATATAACAAAAGTCATCATTTTACTCAACGCAAGTCAACATTTTACAAGAAAAACTGAACATTTGTGCAATATTATGATACAAGTTGGAATTTTACTCAATAACAGTCGCAATTTTACAAGAAAAGCTTAAAGCTTTGGCAATTTTATGAAAAGAGTCGTAATTTCACTCGACAAGTCACAATTATATAAGAAAACTTTACAATTTCGGCAATATTATAATAATAATTAGGGATGTCCGATAATGGCTTTTTGCCGATATCCGATATTCCGATATTGTCCAACTCTTTAATTACCGATACCGATATCAACCGATACCGATATCAACCGATATATACAGTCGTGGAATTAACACATTATTATGCCTAATTTGGACAACCAGGTATGGTGAAGATAAGGTACTTTAAAAAAATAAAAATAAATAAATAAAATAAGATAAATAAATTAAAAACATTTTCTTGAATAAAAAAGAAAGTAAAACAATATAAAAACAGTTACATTGAAACTAGTAATGAATGAAAATGAGTAAAATTAACTGTTAAAGGTTAGTATTATTAGTGGACCAGCAGCACGCACAATCATGTGTGCTTACGGACTGTATCCCTTGCAGACTGTATTGATATATATTGATATATAATGTAGGAACCAGAATATTAATAACAGAAAGAAACAACCCTTTTGTGTGAATGAGTGTGAATGAGTGTAAAAAAAACAAAACAAAAAAAACAAACAAACAAAAAAAAACGATACCGATAAAAAAAACAACCGATACCGATAATTTCCGATATTACATTTTAACGCATTTATCGGACGATAATATCGGCAGGCCGATATTATCGGACATCTCTAGTAATAATCTGAATTTTACTTGGCAAAATGATGACAAAAGTCATGATTTTACTCGAGAAAATGTCACTATTTTACAAGAACAACAAAAAAATTGGCAATATTGTGATAAAAGTCAGAATTTGTATGCACATTAAATCAACAAAAAAAAACCTGACTTTGGAGCAATGTTCACGGACTCTAGTATTTGGCTCTCTATCAGATGCAATGGTTTTCCGTATTGGGACCATGATTTCGGTCCTAACTTGTTCACACCTCCTCATATGGACGGTACTTTTCCTTGTGGATGTCTCAAGAAGGGTAGAAATACAAGTACACACACACACATGGGGCGGTATAGCTCGGTTGGTAGAGCGGCCGTGCCAGCAACTTGAGGGTTGCAGGTTCGATCCCCGCTTCCGCCATCCTAGTCACTGCCGTTGTGTCCTTGGGCAAGACACTTTACCCACCTGCTCCCAGTGCCACCCACACTGGTTTGAATGTAACTTAGATATTGGGTTTCACTATGTAAAGCGCTTTGAGTCACTTGAGAAAAAGCGCTATATAAATGTAATTCACTTCACACTTCACACACACACACACACAGACACCCACATTCTTGTATTTGTCACCTTTTTGAGACCTCCGAAAAATGCCTATCCCTTTAGGACCACCCTTTCTAGACATATAAATATTTGTATTTACAACATTAACGATATAATAATAATAATTTTTACATACTATGCAAATATAAAAAAGCTTGTTGTGAAAAATGAGTTGGAATTTCACAAGAGAAAGGTCAGAAAAACTTAGAATTTTGGCAGTATTATATAACAAAAGTCATCATTTTACTCAACGCAAGTCAACATTTTACAAGAAAAACTGAACATTTGTGCAATATTATGATACAAGTTGGAATTTTACTCAATCACAGTCGCAATTTTACAAGAAAAGCTTAAAGCTTTGGCAATTTTATGAAAAGAGTCGTAATTTCACTCGACAAGTCACAATTATATAAGAAAACTTTACAATTTCGGCAATATTATAATAATAATCTGAATTTTACCTGGCAAAATGATGACAAAAGTCATGATTTTACTCAAGAAAATGTCACTATTTTACAAGAACAACAAAAAAATTGGCAATATTGTGATAAAAGTCAGAATTTGTATGCACATTAAATGAACAAAAAAAAAACGCTGACTTTGGAGCAATGTTCACGGACTCTAGTATTTGGCTCTCTATTAGATGCAATGATTTTCCGTATTGGGACCATGATTTCGGTCCTAACTTGTTCACACCTCCTCATATGGACGGCACTTTTCCTTGTGGATGTCTCAAGAAGGGTAGAAATACAAGAACACACACACACACACACACACACACACACACACACACACACACACACACACACACACACATTCTTGTATTTGTTACCTTTTTGAGACCTCCGAAAAATGCCTATCCCGTTAGGACCACCCTTTCTAGACATATAAATATTTGTATTTACAACATTAACGATATAATAATAATAATTTTAACATACTATGCAAATATAAAAAAGCTTGTTGTGAAAAATTAGTTGGAATTTCACAAGAGAAAGGTCAGAAAAACTTAGAATTTTGGCAGTATTATATAACAAAAGTCATCATTTTACTCAACGCAAGTCAACATTTTACAAGAAAAACTGAACATTTGTGCAATATTATGATACAAGTTGGAATTTTACTCAATCACAGTCGCAATTTTACAAGAAAAGCTTAAAGCTTTGGCAATTTTATGAAAAGAGTCGTAATTTCACTCGACAAGTCACAATTATATAAGAAAACTTTACAATTTTGGCAATATTATAATAATAATCTGAATTTTACTTGGCAAAATGATGACAAAAGTCATGATTTTACTCGAGAAAATGTCACTATTTTACAAGAACAACAAAAAAATTGGCAATATTGTGATAAAAGTCAGAATTTGTATGCACATTAAATCAACAACAAAAAAACGCTGACTTTGGAGCAATGTTCACGGACTCTAGTATTTGGCTCTCTATTAGATGCAATGGTTTTCCGTATTGGGACCATGATTTCGGTCCTAACTTGTTCACACCTCCTCATGTGGACGGTACTTTTCCTTGTGGATGTCTCAAGAAGGATAGAAATACAAGAACACACACACACACACTTATACACACAGACACACACATTCATGTATTTGTTACCTTTTTGAGACCTCCGAAAAATGCCTATCCTTTTAAGACCACCCTTTCCAGACATATAAATATTTGTATTTACAACATTAATAATATAATAATAATAATTTTAACATACTATGCAAATATAAAAAAGCTTGTTGTGAAAAATGAGTTGGAATTTCACAAGAGAAAGGTCAGAAAAACTTAGAATTTTGGCAGTATTATATAACAAAAGTCATCATTTTACTCAACGCAAGTCAACATTTTACAAGAAAAACTGAACATTTGTGCAATATTATGATACAAGTTGGAATTTTACTCAATCACAGTCGCAATTTTACAAGAAAAGCTTAAAGCTTTGGCAATTTTATGAAAAGAGTCGTAATTTCACTCGACAAGTCACAATTATATAAGAAAACTTTACAATTTCGGCAATATTATAATAATAATTAGGGATGTCCGATAATGGCTTTTTGCCGATATCCGATATTCCGATATTGACCAACTATTTAATTACCGATACCGATATCAACCGATATATACAGTCGTGGAATTAACACATTATTATGCCTAATTTGGACAACCAGGTATGGTGAAGATAAGGTACTTTAAAAAAAATAAAAAATAAAATAAAATAAGATAAATAAATTAAAAACATTTTCTTGAATAAAAAACAAAGTAAAACAATATAAAAACAGTTACATTGAAACTAGTAATGAATGAAAATGAGTAAAATTAAGTGTTAAAGGTTAGTACTATTAGTGGACCAGCAGCACGCACAATCATGTGTGCTTACGGACTGTATCCCTTGCAGACTGTATTGATATATATTGATATATAATGTAGGAAGCAGAATATTAATAACAGAAAGAAACAACCCTTTTGTGTGAATGAGTGTAAAAAAAATTAAAAAAAATAAAAATAAAAATAAAAACGATACTGATAATAAAAAAAAACGATACCGATAATTTCCGATTTTACATTTTAACGCATTTATCGGACATCTCTAATAATAATCTGAATTTTACTTGGCAAAATGATGACAAAAGTCATGATTTTACTCGAGAAAATGTCACTATTTTACAAGAACAACAAAAAAATTGGCAATATTGTGCTAAAAGTCAGAATTTGTATGCACATTAAATCAACAAAAAAAAAACCTGACTTTGGAGCAATATTCACAGACTCTAGTATTTGGCTCTCTATTAGATGCAATGGTTTTCCGTATTGGGACCATGATTTCGGTCCTCCTCATATGGACGGTACTTTTCCTTGTGGATGTCTCAAGAAGGGTAGAAATACAAGAACACACACACACACACACACACACCCACACATTCTTGTATTTGTCACCTTCTTGAGACCTCCGAAAAATGCCTATCCCTTTAGGATCACCCTTTCTAGACATATACATATTTGTATTTACAACATTAATGATATAATAATAATAATTTTTACATACTATGCAAATATAAAAAAGCTTGTTGTGAAAAATTAGTTGGAATTTCACAAGAGAAAGGTCAGAAAAACTTAGAATTTTGGCAGTATTATATAACAAAAGTCATCATTTTACTCAACGCAAGTCAACATTTTACAAGAAAAACTGAACATTTGTGCAATATTATGATACAAGTTGGAATTTTACTCAATAACAGTCGCAATTTTACAAGAAAAGCTTAAAGCTTTGGCAATTTTATGAAAAGAGTCGTAATTTCACTCGACAAGTCACAATTATATAAGAAAACTTTACAATTTCGGCAATATTATAATAATAATTAGGGATGTCCGATAATGGCTTTTTGCCGATATCCGATATTCCGATATTGTCCAACTCTTTAATTACCGATACCGATATCAACCGATACCGATATCAACCGATATATACAGTCGTGGAATTAACACATTATTATGCCTAATTTGGACAACCAGGTATGGTGAAGATAAGGTACTTTAAAAAAAAAAAAAAATAAAATAAAATAAGATAAATAAATTAAAAACATTTTCTTGAATAAAAAAGAAAGTAAAACAATATAAAAACAGTTACATTGAAATTAGTAATGAATGAAAATGAGTAAAATTAAGTGTTAAAGGTTAGTACTATTAGTGGAGCAGCAGCACGCACAATCATGTGTGCTTACGGACTGTATCCCTTGCAGACTGTATTGATATATATTGATATATAATGTAGGAAGCAGAATATTAATAACAGAAAGAAACAACCCTTTTGTGTAAATGAGTGTAAAAAAAAAAAAAAAAAAAAAAAAAAAAAAAGATACCGATAATAAAAAAAAACGATACAGATTATTTCCGATATTACATTTTAAGGCATTTATCGGACATCTCTAATAATAATCTGAATTTTACTTGGCAAAATGATGACAAAAGTCATGATTTTACTCGAGAAAATGTCACTATTTTACAAGAACAACAAAAAAATTGGCAATATTGTGATAAAAGTCAGAATTTGTATGCACATTAAATCAACAAAAAAAAACCCTGACTTTGGAGCAATGTTCACAGACTCTAGTATTTGGCTCTCTATTAGATGCAATGGTTTTCCGTATTGGGACCATGATTTCGGTCCCAATACAATTCTTGTGGATGTCTCAAGAAGGGTGGAAATACAAGAACACACACACACACACACACACACACACACACACACACACACACACACACACACACACACACACACACACACACACACACACACACACACACACACACACACACACACACACACACACACACACACACACACACAAACACACACACACACACACATATTGTTTTTAAATTGATACATTTTCGAGAAGATATATTTAGTCCATCTCCATGCAACCTGAGGGAACTTTGCTAACCTGTTTTGAGAAATGTTCATTTGAGTTATTATGCCAAATAATACATTGTGAGAATCGGTTCGAATCGAGAATTGTGTTGATTCGAAAATTGATTCTGAATCGAATCATCAACCTTTGGATCAAATTGTTCGGTGCCCAAAGATTCAAACTCCTCCTAAGCTTCACAGTGTCCACATTTTGCCTCAAAGACTGTAATATTTATTTTGGGAAAATTGCTTCAAAGTTCAAAACAGCTGTAAGATTCGACCTTTTCTGGGCCACACCTCAGAGTGGTGACATACAAAGGCGATCAGGATGTGACAACTCCTTGTCCTTGTGTCTTTGTAGGTCAGTGCCAGTGTGGACAGTGTACCTGCCACCCACCTGGGGACAGTCGGGTTCACGGCAAGAACTGCGAGTGTGACGACCGCCAGTGTGAGGACCTCTCTGGGGAGGTCTGCGGAGGTACACACACTACATCTAGCTCTCCATGTTTATGTGTGTCCATGAGAAGCCTTTCAAAAGGCTGCAAAGAACACACCAAAGCATAAGTGTAAAGACACTAGTGTTACCAATATGTTGGTACTGGTTAGGGATGATGCTCGAAACCGGTTTTCCCGGTTGTTCGATAAGAAAAGACTCGGATTCGAATCCCTTTTTGAGAACCGGTACCCGTTATCGAGACCCCTATAGTAAAGAAAAAGAGTCGGTTCTTTATTCCAATAGCATCATAACAAACAGTTATGTCAAAACTTTTTTAAACAACTCGAAAAAACCAAGAGTTCTTAACAACTCTCAATCAGCCTCTTAGGTGGATGAACATGTCTCTTAGGTCTAGACCAGGGGTCACCAACCTTTTTGAAACTAAGAGCTACTTCTTGGGTAATGATTAATGCGAAGGGCTACCAGTTTGATACACACTTAAATAAATTGCCAGAAATAGCCAATTTGCTCAATTTACCTTTAACTCTATGTTATTATTAATAATGAATGATATTTACACTTAATTGAACGGTTTAAAAGAGGAGAAAACACGAAAAAAATGACAATTAAATTTTGAAACATAGTTTATCTTCAATTTTGATTCTTTAAAATTCAAAATTCAACCGAAAAAAAGAAGAGAAAAACTTTAAAAAAGAATTTATGGAACATCATTAGTAATTTTTCCTGATTAAGATTAATTTTAGAATTTTGATGACATGTTTTAAATAGGTTAAAATCCAATCTACACTTTGTTAGAATATATAACAAATTGGACCAAGCTATATTTCTAACAAAGACAAATCATTATTTCTTCTAGATTTTCCAGAACAAGAATTTTAAAAGAAATTCAAAAGACCTTGAAATAAGATTTAAATTTGATTCTACAGATTTTCTAGATTTGCCAGAATAATTTTTTTGAATTTTAATCATAATAAGTTTGAAGAAATATTTCACAAATATTCTTCGTCGAAAAAACAGAAGCTAAAATGAAGAATTAAATTAAAATGTATTTATTATTCTTTACAATAAATTAATTTACTTGAACATTTATTTAAATTGTCAGGAAAGAAGAGGAAGGAATTCAAAAGGTAAAAATGTATGTGTTTAAAAATCCTAAAATAATTTTTAAGGTTGTATTTTTTCTCTAAAATTGTCTTTCTGAAAGTTATAAGAAGCAAAGTAAAAAAAAAAAAGAATTTATTTAAACAAGTGAAGACCAAGTCTTTAAAATATTTTCTTGGATTTTCAAATTCTATTTGAGTTTTTGTTTTCTCTTAGAATTAAAAATGTCGGGCAAAGCGAGACCAGCTTGCTAGTAAATAAAAAATGTTTAAAAAATAGAGGCAGCTCACTGGTAAGTGCTGCTATTTGAGCTATTTTTAGAACAGGCCGGCGGGCTACTCATCTGGTCCTTACGGGCTACCTGGTGCCCGCGGGCACCGCGTTGGTGACCCCTGGTCTAGACCGTCTCTCAACAGCAGGTGACGCGGACACTGCTGTCAGTCCTTGGTCAGCAAGGTCAGGCTCCTTGTCAGCAAGTTCTGCAGGTCCAGCTGAGTCCTGTTGAGCCTTTTCCTGAGTAATAGCTGTAGCTAGTATGTTCCAATAGCAGCAGAAGTGCATTTTTTGGAGAGCTGTATTATTTTCAGTTTTGTGCCCAAGGGACTGATTTTATTTAACACAATATTATTATTTATACACCTATAGTGATCACAGAGACAGCTTGTTTTTGTGTTACTGTATATATTTGTTTTTCTGAAAAATCCCACTTAATATACTTTGGGTAACAACAGTCAATATTTATTTTATATATATATTTTTTTAGGGGGGTAACAGTCAATATTTATTTATTTATTAGATTTTAATTTTTTTCTTATATAATAAAAGTGAGCTTTTGTTAAACCAAATATTGTGTGTTTTTTTCCATACACAACAACCTATCTGGACTCGATAAGAGAATCGATAAGGAATCGGTTCGATAAGAGGATTCGATAATGGGCTCAAACTCGATAATTTCTTATCAAACATCATCCCTAGTACTGGTACCGGTAGCAACATGTATTTCGATACTTTTCTAAATAAAGGGGACCACAAATGGCATTATTGGCTTTATTTTAACAAAAAATCTTAGGGTACATTAAACATGTTTATTATTGCAATTTAGTCCTTTAATAAAATAGTGAACATACTAGACAACTTGTCTTTTAGTAGTAAGTAAACAAACAAAGGCTCCTAATTTAGTCTGCTGACATATGCAGTAACATATTGTGTCATTTATACACCTATTATTTTGTCCACATTATTAAGGACAAGCGGTAGAAAATGAATGATTAATCTACTTGTTCATTTACTGTTAATATCTGCTTACTTTCTCTTTTAACATGTTCTATCTACACTTCTGTTCAAATGTAATAATCACTTATTCTTCTGTTGTTTGATACTTTACATTAGTTTTGGATGATACCACACATTTGGGTATCAATCTGATACCAAGTCATTACAGAATCATACAGTGGTCATATTCAAAGTCCTCATGTGTCCAGGGACGTATTTCCTGAGTTTATAAACATAATATAAATTAAAAAAAAAAAACGAAAGAAGATTTTGTGATGCTAAAAAATATCTATGTAATCATAGTAGTATCGACTAGATACGCTCTTGTACTTGGTATCATTACAGTGGATGTTAGGTGTAGATAGAAGTAATAAAAGGAAGTCTAAGTCTAAGATCCACCATTGGCGTTTGTTTACATTCAGGTACGGCGTCATTAGTAGTGTGTAGTGAAACATGTTTAGCTATTTCTCGTCCTCCAGTGATAATGCTACTTGTAAGAAACTTACTTTATTTGTCGCCGTGGAGGCGAGGATTAGACCATATGATCTGCCTGAGCGGCTAGGAGACCCCGAGAGTAACAAGCAGTTGCCTTGTTGCCTTTCCATTAAGAACAATAAATTAGTTTTTAGTATAAGTTTGCTGGTTTCAAGAAATGTAATGCCGAGTGCTTATCATTATGTCAAGATAATGGCACTAGCATTTACTTCATTTAAGAATATTTTTCAACATATTGGGCAAAAAGGTCTCTTTTTTCTTTTCTACCAAGAAAAGTGCACTTGTTATTAGTGACAAAAAGAGATGTCCGATAAAATCGGCCTGCCGATATCAGCCGATAAATGCTTTCAAATGTAATGTCGGAAATTACCGGTATCGTTTTTTTATTATCGGTATCGGTTTTTAAATTTTTATTTTTTTATTAAATCAACATAAAAAACACAAGATACACTTACAATTAGTGCACCAACCCAGGGTTGTTTCTTTCTGTTATTAATATTCTGCTTCCTACATTATATATCAATATATATCAATACAGTCTGCAAGGGATACAGTCCGTAAGCACACATGATTGTGCTGCTCCACTAATAGTAGTAACCTTTAACACTTCATTTGACTCATTTTCATTCATTACTAGTTTCTATGTAACTGTTTTTATATTGTTTTACTTTCTTTTTTATTCAAGAAAATGTTTTTAATTTATTTATCTTATTTTTTTTTTTTAAAGGACCTTATCTTCACCATACCTGGTTGTCCAAATTAGGCTTAATAATGTGTTAATTCCACGACTGTATATATCGGTATCGGTTGATATCGGTATCGGTAATTAAAGAGTTGGACAATATCGGAATATCGGATATCGGCAAAAAGCCATTATCGGACATCCCTAGTGAGAATATACTTATTTTAAGGTATTTTTGAGTTCATTGAAGTTAGCTAATTTGACTTGTTTGGGAAAGTCTTGACAAGCCAAATGTTCTTGTTCTATTGGCAGATCATTTTGCTTAGTTCAAATAAAATACCCCTCATTTTTGAATTTTTTTTCCTTGTTTTTGCACACTTGACTTTTTGCAGTGCACGTGGGGCTAATTCTCGAGTGTTTTTGTACGTTCCTACCTTACGCCGCCAGGTCACGGCTACTGCTCGTGCGGACGCTGCATCTGCCAGGAGGGCTGGTTTGGCAAGCTGTGTGGCTTCTCCAGGTCATGTGACCTGAGCGACGACCAAAGCAAGGAGCTGTGCGAGACGTCGGACGGCGTGGTCTGCAGTGGCAAAGGTACGAAAAAAATGGACTCGATAAAAAAACATTCATTAGTAGTAGAATACAAGTAAAACGTCAAATAACTGTATGGCAGGTTCCTGTCACTGCGGGCAGTGCATCTGCACCCCCAAAGACTGGTGGGTGTCAGGGGAGTACTGCGAGTGTGACGACAGGGAGTGTGACAAACATGACGAGCTGGTATGCACCGGTGAGTATGAGGGCGTGTGAGAGAAAAACCTTTTAGTTGTTCATGTGAGAGCATTTCAGTAGTGTATGTAAGAGCGTTTCAGTAGTGTGTTAAAGAGTGTTTCAGTAGTGTGTATAAGAGTGTTTCAGTAGTGTGTGTGAGAGAAAAACATTTCAGTTGTTTATGTGAGAGCATTTCAGTAGTGTGTATAAGAGTGTTTCAGTAGTGTGTATAAGAGTGTTTCAGTAGTGTGTATAAAAGTATTTCAGTAGCGTGTATAAGACTGTTTCAGTAGTGTGTGAGAGAAAAACATTTCAGTTGTTTATGTGAGAGCATTTCAGTAGTGTGTATAAGAGTGTTTCAGTAGTGTGTATAAGAGTGTTTCAGTAGTGTGTATGAGAGTGTTTCAGTAGTGTGTATAAGAGTGTTTCAGTAGTGTGTGAGAGAAAAACATTTCAGTTGTTTATGTGAGAGCATTTCAGTAGTGTGTATAAGTGTTTCAGTAGTGTGTAAAGAGTGTTTCAGTAGTGTGTATAAGAGTGTTTCAGGAGTGTGTATAAGAGTGTTTCAGTAGTGTGTGTGAGAGAAAAACATTTCAGTTGTTTATGTGAGAGCATTTCAGTAGTGAGTGTAAGAGTATTTCAGTAGTGTGTATAAGAGCGTTTCAGTAGTGTGTGTGAGAGTGTTTCAGTAGTGTGTATAAGAGTGTTTCAGTAGTGTGTGTGAGGGAAAAACATTTCAGTTGTTTATGTGAGAGCATTTCAGTAGTGTGTATAAGAGTGTTTCAGTAGTGTGTGAGAAAAAAACATTTCAGTTGTTTATGTGAGAGTGTTTCAGTAGTGTGTAAAGAGTGTTTCAGTGGTATGTATAAGAGTGTTTCAGTAGTGTGTGTGAGAGTGTTTCAGTAGTGTGTATAAGAGTGTTTCAGTAGTGTGTGTGAGAGAAAAACATTTCAGTTGTTTATGTGAGAGCATTTCAGTAGTGTGTATAAGAGTGTTTCAGTAGTGTGTATAAGAGTGTTTCAGTAGTGTGTATAAGAGTGTTTCAGTAGTGTGTGTGAGAGAAAAACATTTCAGTTGTTTATGTGAGAGCATTTCAGTAGTGAGTGTAAGAGTATTTCAGTAGTGTGTATAAGAGTGTTTCAGTAGTGTGTATAAGAGTGTTTCAGGAGTGTGTATAAGAGTGTTTCAGTAGTGTGTGTGAGAGAAAAACATTTCAGTTGTTTATGTGAGAGCATTTCAGTAGTGTGTATAAGAGTGTTTCAGTAGTGTGTATAAGAGTGTTTCAGTAGTGTGTATAAGAGTGTTTCAGTAGTGTGTGTGAGAGAAAAACATTTCAGTTGTTTATGTGAGAGCATTTCAGTAGTGTGTATAAGAGTGTTTCAGTAGTGTGTATAAAAGTATTTCAGTAGTGTGTATAAGACTGTTTCAGTAGTGTGTATAAGAGTGTTTCAGTAGTGTGTGAGAGAAAAACATTTCAGTTGTTTATGTGAGAGCATTTCAGTAGTGTGTATAAGTGTTTCAGTAGTGTGTAAAGAGTGTTTCAGTAGTGTGTATAAGAGTGTTTCAGGAGTGTGTATAAGAGTGTTTCAGTAGTGTGTGTGAGAGAAAAACATTTCAGTTGTTTATGTGAGAGCATTTCAGTAGTGAGTGTAAGAGTATTTCAGTAGTGTGTATAAGAGCGTTTCAGTAGTGTGTGTGAGAGTGTTTCAGTAGTGTGTATAAGAGTGTTTCAGTAGTGTGTGTAAGGGAAAAACATTTCAGTTGTTTATGTGAGAGCATTTCAGTAGTGTGTATAAGAGTGTTTCAGTAGTGTGTGAGAAAAAAACATTTCAGTTGTTTATGTGAGAGTGTTTCAGTAGTGTGTAAAGAGTGTTTCAGTGGTATGTATAAGAGTGTTTCAGTAGTGTGTGTGAGAGTGTTTCAGTAGTGTGTATAAGAGTGTTTCAGTAGTGTGTGTGAGAGAAAAACATTTCAGTTGTTTATGTGAGAGCATTTCAGTAGTGTGTATAAGAGTGTTTCAGTAGTGTGTATAAGAGTGTTTCAGTAGTGTGTATAAGAGTGTTTCAGTAGTGTGTGTGAGAGAAAAACATTTCAGTTGTTTATGTGAGAGCATTTCAGTAGTGAGTGTAAGAGTATTTCAGTAGTGTGTATAAGAGTGTTTCAGTAGTGTGTATAAGAGTGTTTCAGGAGTGTGTATAAGAGTGTTTCAGTAGTGTGTGTGAGAGAAAAACATTTCAGTTGTTTACGTGAGAGCATTTCAGTAGTGTGTATAAGAGTGTTTCAGTAGTGTGTATAAGAGTGTTTCAGTAGTGTGTATAAGAGTGTTTCAGTAGTGTGTGTGAGAGAAAAACATTTCAGTTGTTTATGTGAGAGCATTTCAGTAGTGTGTATAAGAGTGTTTCAGTAGTGTGTATAAGAGTGTTTCAGTAGTGTGTATAAAAGTATTTCAGTAGTGTGTATAAGACTGTTTCAGTAGTGTGTGAGAGAAAAACATTTCAGTTGTTTATGTGAGAGCATTTCAGTAGTGTGTATAAGAGTGTTTCAGTAGTGTGTATAAGAGTGTTTCAGTAGTGTGTATGAGAGTGTTTCAGTAGTGTGTATAAGAGTGTTTCAGTAGTGTGTGAGAGAAAAACATTTCAGTTGTTTATGTGAGAGCATTTCAGTAGTGTGTATAAGTGTTTCAGTAGTGTGTAAAGAGTGTTTCAGTAGTGTGTATAAGAGTGTTTCAGGAGTGTGTATAAGAGTGTTTCAGTAGTGTGTGTGAGAGAAAAACATTTCAGTTGTTTATGTGAGAGCATTTCAGTAGTGAGTGTAAGAGTATTTCAGTAGTGTGTATAAGAGCGTTTCAGTAGTGTGTGTGAGAGTGTTTCAGTAGTGTGTATAAGAGTGTTTCAGTAGTGTGTGTGAGGGAAAAACATTTCAGTTGTTTATGTGAGAGCATTTCAGTAGTGTGTATAAGAGTGTTTCAGTAGTGTGTGAGAAAAAAACATTTCAGTTGTTTATGTGAGAGTGTTTCAGTAGTGTGTAAAGAGTGTTTCAGTGGTATGTATAAGAGTGTTTCAGTAGTGTGTGTGAGAGTGTTTCAGTAGTGTGTATAAGAGTGTTTCAGTAGTGTGTGTGAGAGAAAAACATTTCAGTTGTTTATGTGAGAGCATTTCAGTAGTGTGTATAAGAGTGTTTCAGTAGTGTGTATAAGAGTGTTTCAGTAGTGTGTATAAGAGTGTTTCAGTAGTGTGTGTGAGAGAAAAACATTTCAGTTGTTTATGTGAGAGCATTTCAGTAGTGAGTGTAAGAGTATTTCAGTAGTGTGTATAAGAGTGTTTCAGTAGTGTGTATAAGAGTGTTTCAGGAGTGTGTATAAGAGTGTTTCAGTAGTGTGTGTGAGAGAAAAACATTTCAGTTGTTTATGTGAGAGCATTTCAGTAGTGTGTATAAGAGTGTTTCAGTAGTGTGTATAAGAGTGTTTCAGTAGTGTGTATAAGAGTGTTTCAGTAGTGTGTGTGAGAGAAAAACATTTCAGTTGTTTATGTGAGAGCATTTCAGTAGTGTGTATAAGAGTGTTTCAGTAGTGTGTATAAAAGTATTTCAGTAGTGTGTATAAAAGTATTTCAGTAGTGTGTATAAGAGTGTTTCAGTAGTGTGTGAGAGAAAAACATTTCAGTTGTTTATGTGAGAGCATTTCAGTAGTGTGTATAAGAGTGTTTCAGTAGTGTGTATAAGAGTGTTTCAGTAGTGTGTATGAGTGTTTCAGTAGTGTGTATAAGAGTGTTTCAGTAGTGTGTGAGAGAAAAACATTTCAGTTGTTTATGTGAGAGCATTTCAGTAGTGTGTATAAGTGTTTCAGTAGTGTGTAAAGAGTGTTTCAGTAGTGTGTATAAGAGTGTTTCAGGAGTGTGTATAAGAGTGTTTCAGTAGTGTGTGTGAGAGAAAAACATTTCAGTTGTTTATGTGAGAGCATTTCAGTAGTGAGTGTAAGAGTATTTCAGTAGTGTGTATAAGAGCGTTTCAGTAGTGTGTGTGAGAGTGTTTCAGTAGTGTGTATAAGAGTGTTTCAGTAGTGTGTGTGAGGGAAAAACATTTCAGTTGTTTATGTGAGAGCATTTCAGTAGTGTGTATAAGAGTGTTTCAGTAGTGTGTATAAGAGTGTTTCAGTGGTGTGTATAAGAGTGTTTCAGTAGTGTGTATAAGAGTGTTTCAGTAGTGTGTATAAGAGTGTTTCAGTAGTGTGTGTGAGAGTGTTTCAGTAGTGTGTGTGAGAAAAACATTTCAGCTGTTTATGTGAGAGCATTTCAGTAGTGTGTATAAGAGTGTTTCAGTAGTGTGTATAAGAGTGTTTCAGTAGTGTGTGTGAGAGTGTTTCAATAGTGTGTTTAAGAGTGTTTCAGTAGTGTGTGTGAGAGAAAAACATTTCAGTTGTTTATGTGAGAGCATTTCAGTAGTGTATGTAAGAGTGTTTCAGTAGTGTGTATAAGAGTGTTTCAGTAGTGTGTATAAGAGTGTTTCAGTAGTGTGTATAAGAGTGTTTCAGTAGTGTGTATAAGAGTGTTTCAGTAGTGTGTATAAGAGTGTTTCAGTAGTGTGTATAAGAGTGTTTCAGTAGTGTCTATAAGAGTGTTTCAGTAGTGTGTATAAGAGTGTTTCAGTAGTGTGTATAAGAGTGTTTCAGTAGTGTGTATAAGAGTGTTTCAGTAGTGTGTATAAGAGTGTTTCAGTAGTGTCTATAAGAGTGTTTCAGTAGTGTGTATAAGAGTGTTTCAGTAGTGTGTATAAGAGTGTTTCAGTAGTGTGTATAAGAGTGTTTCAGTAGTGTGTATAAGAGTGTTTCAGTAGTGTGTATAAGAGTGTTTCAGTAGTGTGTATAAGAGTGTTTCAGTAGTGTGTATAAGAGTGTTTCAGTAGTGTGTATAAGAGTGTTTCAGTAGTGTGTATAAGAGTGTTTCAGTAGTGTGTATAAGAGTGTTTCAGTAGTGTGTATAAGAGTGTTTCAGTAGTGTGTATAAGAGTGTTTCAGTAGTGTGTATAAGAGTGTTTCAGTAGTGTGTATTGTTACTGCATGTGTATACTCCACAGTCTCCATGTTGCTGCTCCTTGCTGCCCTCAGTCTCCTCCTGGATAAAAATTGAGGACACCGACTAAAGTTAGCTTACCCTGTTATTGTACCTCAGTTTTGGTCGCTGCAGTATTAAACTCCACAGTGTCCACTTTGCACATTTGTTCTTACCCTCAGTATCCTCTTGGGTAAAAACTAAGGACACATGCTAACATTAGCTTAGCCTTTTGCTTTGCTTTAGCTCTGGATGTTGCATTATTATTATTATACTCCGCAATCTCCCCTTTACTGCCATTTTGTTCATATCCTCGGTCTCCTCTTGGATAAAAACTAAGGACACATGCTAACATTAGCTTACCATGTTGCTTTGCCTTACCTCAGGATCCTGCCTGCATTAATATTATACTCCACAATCTCCACTTTGCTGCAACGCTCCTGTTTTCTTACCACCCTCAGTCTTTTCTTGGATAAAAATTGAGGACACATGCTAATGTTAGCTTGCCCTGTTACCGTACCTTACTTCTGGTCGCTGCAGCATCATTCTCCATAGTGTCCACTTTGCTGCAGCACTCCCATTTTTTCATACCCTCGGTCTCCTCTTGGATAACAATGAAGGACACATGCTAATGTTATCTTACCGTGTAGCTTTGCCTTATCTCTGGATGTAGCGATCGTATTTTGTCCATTACCTCAGTCTCCTCTTGGATAACAATTAAGAACATTACTTACCTTGTTGCTGTAGTTTGGCTCTGGATGCTGCATTCATGTTGTACTCCACAATCTCCACTTTGCTGCACCGCTCCTATTTTCTTGCCGCCCTCAGTCTCCTCTTGGTTAATATGAAGGACACATGTTAACGTTACCTCACGCTGCTGCTTTTCTTTACCTCTGGATGCTGCATTCTTATTATACTCCATAACCTCCACTTTGCTGCAGCACTCCTTTTTCTTTGCTGCTCTCAAGTCTCCTTTTGGATAAAAATGAAGGACATGCAGACGTTAGCTTACCCTGTTGCTTTGCCTTATCTCCGGAGGTAGCATTTGTATTACACGCCACAATCTTCACTTTGCTACAGCGCTCCGTTGTCCTTGCTGCCCTCAGTCTCTTCTTGGATGAAAACTAAGGACACATGCTAACATTAGCTTACTTCGCCTTAGCTCGAAATGCTGCATTCGGATTATACTCCACAATCTCCAGCTTAGCTGCATCACTCCGGTTTCCTTGCTGCCCTCAGTCTCCTCTTGGATAAAATGTGCAGATGCAGTCTCTGGTGACGTTTGACTCCGTTTCACCAATCAGATGCAGTCACTGGTGACGTTTGACTCCGTTTCACCAATCAGATGCAGTCACTGGTGACGTTTGACTCCGTTTCACCAATCAAATGCAGTCACTGGTGACGTTTGACTCCGTTTCACCAATCAGATGCAGTCACTGGTGACGTTTGACTCCGTTTCACCAATCAGATGCAGTCACTGGTGACGTTTGACTCCGTTTCACCAATCAAATGCAGTCACTGGTGACGTTTGACTCCGTTTCACCAATCAAATACAGTCCCTGGTGACATTTGATCCCGTTTCACCAATCAAATGCAGTCACTGGTGACGTTTGACTCCGTTTCACCAATCAAACAGAGCCAGGCGGTCACATGATTAACAAGCTTAAGCTTACATGAACTCAACGTCAAATTTGAGGAAGCACATGGCTGTAAGTAACCTTAGTAGATATTTTGGCTGTCAGCGTAGGCTGATGTTAGCTTCCCTGCTATGAATCACTGTCAAATGTACATCGTGTGGGGACATTTATTAACGCACTGCAGCCTCATAGACACACGCACACGCACACACACACACACGCACGCACACACACACACACACACACACACACACACACACACACACACACACACACACACACACACACACACACACACACACATGCATAGAAACACCAATCAGTGTGTTCCCAGGTGCAGCCCACACCTATCAGTTTATGGTTTGCGTAAAGGCTAACTTGTTATTTTCCTTTGTAATATCTGCCTACTGAGCCTATGGTGCTGTTAAGTTATTGTGGCTCAATTTGCCTTTTTTTTTTTTAATGTAAATGTATTATTATTTAATATATATTATTGTTTTAGTTGCTTAAGAGATATTCCTGGCTCTGAATTTGCTCATTGCTATTTTTATGTTTGTGTGCATTATTTGTTGCCGTCATCATTAAAGGAACAGGTTACTCATCAGTTACTCAGTACTTGAGTAGTTTTTTCACAACTTACTTTTACTCAAGTAAATATTTGGGTGACTACTCCTTACTTTTACTTG
>NC_084740.1:80972187-80987187 GCF_033978785.1 Entelurus aequoreus
TTATATGTATAATAAAATAAATATATATATATATATAGCTAGAATTCACTGAAAGTCAAGTATTTCATACATATATATATATATATATATATATATATATATATATATATATATATATATATATATATATATATATATATATATATATATACTGAAAGTCAAGTATTTCATATATATATATATATATATATATATATATATATATATATATATATATATATATATATATATATATATATATATATATATATATATGGAACAATCACAAGGCTTCTCTCAGAAGCAAAAGCCTGCGGAACACTACAGAACTCAGCAAACCCATTTGGAATCTCAAAGACAATAATGTTGAATATTCAATAACATGGCAAATTCTTGCATCCAGCACACCTTACAACAGTGGTAATAAAAGATGCAACCCATGCTTAAAAGAGAAACTGTTTATTATATACCGTCCAGACCTGTCATCCCTCAACAAGCGCAGCGAAATCGTATCAGCATGCCGTCACAGAAGGAAACACCTCCTAGGTAACACATGAGCCAATCACCACGCCCCTACGCCTGCCTGTGCCCACCCGCTCTGTGCCCTATATAAACCATGGTATGTGAATGCTTCCATTAAAATCTCCTGATGATTGAGGAAACCCCTCATGAAACAGGCCTGTAGAGATGAAATAGTCTTGTGATTTGTTCCCCACACATATATATATATATATATATATATATATATATATATATATATATATATATATATATATATATATATATATATATATATATGAAATACTTGAGTTGGTGAATTCTAGCTTAAATATATTCCCCTCTTAACCACGCCCCCAACCACGCCCCCCACCCCCCACCTCCCGGTATCGGAGGTCTCAAGGTTGGCAAGTATGCATTTTTATTACCTGCAGAGGATTGATATTTTTCCCCCTGACAAGGCCACTTTTCAAAGAAAAAAAAGTTATTTTAATGGCCCGATTTACTAACCCAGCGTGTGCACTTCTGTGAATACTAGGGAGGATGTTTGATAAGAAATTATCGAGTTCGAGCCCATTATCGAATCCTCTTATCGAACCGGTTCCTTATCGATTCTCTTATCGAATCCAGATAGGTTGTTGTATATGGTAAAAAAAAACCCACAATATTTGGTTTAACAAAAGCTCACTTTTATTTTATAAGAAAAAAAATAAAATAATAATAAATATTGACTGTTGTCACCACCCTAAAAAATTAAATAAATAAATATTGACTGTTGTTACCCATGGTATGGTTTTTGGGTTTTTTTTGTCATAAAAAAATACAATCATGTGTGCTTACGGACTGTATTGATCTATATTGATATATAATGTAAGAACTAGAATATTAATAACAGAAAGAAACAAGGTTATGTGCAGCCTGAACATGTTTCAACATGCTTGTTGTACTCCCCCCCTTACATGAGAGCGAAGCCTGGCAATAATTGCAGATAGCAGTTTCCTCGTCGTATTTTTTTGTAAAATGAAGCCTGGCCTTGAGGCCTTTTTTCCGGTCCATTGTTGTTGCTTCTTTCTGTATCTGCCGCCTAATGACTGAGCTACGTCTATTCCTGGGACGTGCCACAGGGCATTTCCTAGTAAAAAAAAAAAAAGGGATTCGTTCCCAGGGATTCGAATAAAGAACCAACTGTTTTTCTTTACTATAGTGGCCTCGATAACGGGACCCGGTTCTCAAAAAGGGATTCGAGTCCATGGAATCAATTATTTTCTTATCGAACAACCGGGAGGACCGGTTTCGAACATCATCCCTAGTGAATAGTACTACTTTTTGGGCGTTTTAATGATCAGCATATATTTAGCATTTTTCCCCGGGGACGGGAAATGGATAGCACTACTTATTCTGCTCACTGAACGGACGCAATCCACTTTGCACACGCTTAGTAGATCGTGTGCTATCAGGTTTGCACGTGTTTTAGTACACGCAAACCTTTTTAGTAAATCAGGCCCAAGACATTTTTAAGAGTCTATGAATTTTTGTCCAAATGTATTTTATTTCCATTTTTCTTGCAACACAGCTCATTTTCGTATATCCTACGACATTTTTGGCAGGATTACGATTTTTTGCGTAACATTATCTATCTTTTAACAGTTCAACCTTTATGTGCAAAACAACAACCTCTTGTAAGAATAAGAACTTTATTCTCACACTTTTGTGAATATTACTACTAGGGATAAATGCGTTAAAATGTAATATCGGAAATTATCGGTATCGTTTTTTTTATTATCGGTATCGTTTTTAAAAAAAAAATTAAATCAACATAAAAAACACAAGATACACTTACAATTAATGCACCAACCCAAAAAAACCTCCCTCCTCATTCACACAAAAGGGTTGTTTCTTTCTGTTATTAATATTCTGCTTCCTACATTATATATCAATATATATCAATACAGTCTGCAAGGGATACAGTCCGTAAGCACACATGATTGTGCGTGCTGCTGCTCCACTAATAGTACTAACCTTTAACAGTTAATTTTACTCATTTCATTCATTACTAGTTTCTATGTAACTGTTTTTATATTGTTTTACTTTCTTTTTTATTCAAGAAAATGTTTTTAATTTATTTATCTTATTTTATTTTATAATTTTTTTTTAAAAGTACCTTATCTTCACCATACCTGGTTGTCCAAATTAGACATAATAATGTGTTAATTCCACGACTGTATATATCGGTTGATATCGGTATCGGTTGATATCGGTATCGGTAATTAAAGAGTTGGACAATATCGGAATATCGGATATCGGCAAAAAGCCATTATCGGACATCCCTAATTACTACTTTTCTTTTGTTAAAGGCTTGTTAAGTTGAAACACTTTTGGGCATTTCAGAGTGACAGTGAACAAAATTGGAAACTGAGCGCAAAAAGGAACACTTTGGCATTTTTTTTGCAGGATTTGTTTCCTTTAAAGAGCGCAAGATTGTTCCTGAAAAAATTATTTTTTTTATTTTACAGGATTACAGACTTTATGCTGACAATTTTGTCTTTTTTTAAAATATTAGTACTTTTTTAATGTTGTTACAACTTGAAATCTTGTCAGCTAAAACATTTTCGCAAGATTCCAAGCTTTTCTTAAAACAAAACGTTTTCTTTTAGAAGTTTGGACATTTTTCCGCAGAAAAATACTTTTCGGTCTTTCATAGAATTAAAGACTACACTCTCAGTATAAATACTTTTTATGTCTTAGATAGGGATGGGTAAAAATTCCCAGTACTTAGGAACCGATACCGGTACTATATGGCAGTGGTCCCCAACCACCGGGCCGCGGCCCGGTACCGATTGGTACCGGGCCGCAAAACAATACATTTTTTATTTATTTATTTTTAAAAAATTTTTTTTTTAATGAAATCAACATAAAAAACACAATATATACATTCTATATCAATGTAGATCAATACAGCCTGCAGGGATACAGTCCGTAAGCACACATGATTGTATTCATTTATGTAATAAAAAAATAAAAAAAAAACTTTTTTTTTTTAAGTACACCCCCCCCCCCCCCCCCCTCCACCCACCGGTCCGTGGGACAAATTTTCAAGCGTTGACCGGTCCGCAGCTACAAAAAGGTTGGGGACCACTGCTATATGGTACCGATTTTTTGGTACATTTGTCTTTGGATAATACTTTTTTTTTGTATTGCAACTTTTAAAAAACGTGCCAATTACAATAAAAGCTGTCCAGTTGTTATATATTGTTTTATTATCATCATATTATCATTTGCAGGTGTGACATTAAGTTGCAAGTCCAAGACGTTAGACGGCAGTAATGCAGGGGTCACCAACCTTTTTGAAAGCAAGAGTGAAGTGAAGTGAAGTGAATTATATTTATATAGCGCTTTTCTCTAGTGACTCAAAGCGCTTTACATAGTGAAAACCCAATATCTAAGTTACATTTAAACCAGTGTGGGTGGCACTGGGAGCAGGTGGGTAAAGTGTCTTGCCCAAGGACACAACGGCAGTGACTAGGATGGCAGAAGTGGGGATCGAACCTGCAACCCTCAGGTTGATGGCACGGCCACTCTACCAACCGAGCTATACCGCTACTTCTTGGGTACTGATTAATGCGAAGGGCTACCAGTTTGATACACACTTAAATAAATTGCCAGAAATAGCCAATTTGCTCAATTTACCTTTAACTCTATGTTATTATTAATAATTAATGATATTTACACTTAATTGAAAGGTTTCAAAGAGGAGAAAACACGAAAAAAATGACAATTAAATTTTGAAACATAGTTTATCTTCAATTTCGACTCTTTAAAATTCAAAATTCAACCGAAAAAAAGAAGAGAAAAACTTAAAAAAATAATTTATGGAACATCATTAGTAATTTTTCCTGATTAAGATTAATTTTAGAATTTTGATGAAATGTTTTAAATAGGTTAAAATCCAATCTACACTTTGTTAGAATATATAACAAATTGGACCAAGCTATATTTCTAACAAAGACAAATCATTATTTCTTCTAGATTTTCCAGAACAAAAATTTTAAAAGAAATTCAAAAGACTTTGAAATAAGATTTAAATTTGATTCTACAGATTTTCTAGATTTGCCAGAATAATTTTTTTGAATTTTAATCATAATAAGTTTGAAGAAATATTTCACAAATATTCTTTGTCGAAAAAACAGAAGCTAAAATGAAGAATTAAATTAAAATGTATTTATTATTCTTTACAATAAAAAAAATAAATTTACTTGAACATTGATTTAAATTGTCAGGAAAGAAGAGGAAGCAATTTAAAAGGTAAAAAGGTATATGTGTTTAAAAATCCTAAAATCATTTTTAAGGTTGTATTTTTTCTCTAAAATTGTCTTTCTGAAAGTTATAAGAAGCAAAGTAAAAAAATTAATGAATTTATTCAAACAAGTGAAGACCAAGTCTTTAAAATATTTTCTTGGATTTTCAAATTCCATTTGAGTTTTGTCTCTCTTAGAATTAAAAATGTCGGACAAAGCGAGACCAGCTTGCCAGTAAATAAATAAAATTTAAAAAATAGAGGCAGCTCACAGGTAAGTGCTGCTATTTGAGCTTTTTTTAGAACAAGCCGGCGGGCTACTCATCTGGTCCTTACGGGCGACCTGGTGCCCGCGGGCACCGCGTTGGTGACCCCTGCAGTAATGTATACTGTATGGTGTTTTTGTTTTGTTTTTTGTTCTGCCCTAAAAAGTGTTAATACTGTAAGCATTTTACTTATTATGTTTGAGTTAGGGTTAGGGTTAGCTGTTTGGTTAGTTGTTAGGGTTAGGGTACAGCTGTTTGACTGTAACGTGCATCTTAGTTGTAGTTTTCACTAACAAATTTGGAGGTGATGAAATCGTCATGTAAAATGGCGAATGCTGATGTCAATAACAAAGCCAATACGTACGGCCTTAAGCTAGCATATTTGTGGAAAAGTGGAGCCTTACTTTACTTACGTTGGAACTTTTTTAAGTCAATGTATTTGTTGGCATTAAAAATTGCAACATTACCGAGAGGTAGTTTGGCTGAGTCCGCTCTCAGTGCTGCTGGAGTGTTCGCCAAGTGCCGCAGTGCCGAACCGGGCGTGACGTCACGCGCAACCCAGGTACCGTAACAAGGATTTTACGTGAATGTGGTATAATCGGCGGGATTCGGTCACTGCCAAAAAAGTACCGGATTCGGTACCCATCCCTAGTCTTAACACTTTGACATTTTTGCAACATTCCGACTTTTTCTTGTTACATAAATGTTTCTTTCCTAAGAGTGCGACATTTTCTAAAAAAAAAATTTAAAAAATACTTTTCTATGATAAAGGACTATGAACAAACTTTTTTAGAAATATGATTACTTTTTTTTGTGTAATCACAATTTGTCGACTTAGGCACGCAGTAACACTATGACATTTCCGCAAGATTCAGACTTTTTCTTGTAACAATTGCTTCTTTGTGTGCAACATTTTCGCAAAAAAAAAAACTCTCCAATTAAAAAGGACTCCAAACTTACTTTTTAAGAAATATTATACATTTTTTGTATAATTACAACTACTCACGCTAAGCCATTTTCGCAAGATTCCGACTTTTTCTTGTCACATAATTGTTTCTTTCCTAAAAGTGCAACATTAAAAAATAAAAAAATAAACTTTCCAATGATAAAGGACTATAAACTTACTTTTTAAGAAATATACATTTTTTGTATAATTACAACTACTCACGCTATGACATTTTTGCAAGATTCCGACTTTTTCTTGTCACATAATTGTTTCTTTCCTAAAAGTGCGACATTTAAAAAAAAAAAAAACACTTTCCAATGATAAAGGACTATAAACTCCCTTTTTAAGAAATATTATTACTTTTTTGTATAACTACAACTACTCACGCTACGACATTTTTGCAAGATTCCGTCTTTTTCTTGTCACATAATTGTTTCTTTCCTAAAAGTGCAACATTTAAAAAAAAAAAAAAACTTTCCAATGATTAAGCACTATAAACTTACTTTTTGAGGAATATTATTACTTTTTTGTATAATTACAACTACTTACGCTATGACATTTTCGCAAGATTACGACTTTTTCTTGTAACATAAGTGTTTCTTTCCTAAGAGTGCGACATTTTCCAAAAAAAACAACAACTTTCCAATGATAAAGGACTCCAAACTTACTTTTTAAGAAATATTATAAATTTTTTGTATAATTACAACTACTCACGCTACGACATTTCCACAAGATTCCGACTTTTTCTTGTCACATAATTGGTTATTTCCTAAAAGTGCAACATTAAAAAAATAAACTTTCCAATGATAAAGGAGTATAAACTTACTTTTTAAGAAATATTATACATTTTTTGTATAATTACAACTACTCACGCCATGACATTTTCGCAAGATTCCGACTTTTTCTTGTCACATAATTGTTTTTCCTAAGAGTGTGACATTAAATAAAAACAAAAAAACTTTCCAATGATAAAGGACTCCAAACTTACTTTTTAAGAAATATTATATATTTTTTGTATAATTACAACTACTCACGCTACGACATTTTTGCAAGATTTCGTATTTTTCTTGTCACATAATTGTTTCTTTCCTAAGAGTGTGACATTATAAAAGACAAAACAACAACTTTCCAATGATAAAGGACTATAACTTACTTTTTTTGCAAGATTCCGACTTGTTCTTGTCACATGATTGTTTCTTTCCTAAAAGTAGGACATTTAAAAAATAAAATGAAAAACTTTCCAATGATAAAGAACTATAAACTTACTTTTTAAGAAATATCATTACTTTTTTGTATAATTACAACTACTCACGTTATGACATTTCCGCAAGATTCCGACTTTTTCTTGTCACGTAATTGGTTCTTTCCTAAAAGTGCAACATTAAAAAAATAAACTTTCCAATGATAAAGGACTATAAACTTACTTTTTAAGAAATATCATTACTTTTTGTATAATTACAACTACTAACGGTACGAAATTTTCGCAAGATTCCGACTTTTTCTTGTCACATAATTGTTTCTTTCCTAAAAGTGCAACATTTAAAAAAACAAAAAACAACAACTTTCCAATAATAAAGCACTCCAAAATTACTTTTTAAGTAATATTATACATTTTTTGTATAATTACAACTACTCACGCTACGACATTTTTGCAAGATTACGACTTTTTCTTGTAACATAATTGTTTCTTTCCTAAGAGTGCGACATTTTCAAAAAAAAAAACACATTTTCAATGATACAGGACTCCAAACTCCAAATTTAAAAAAATAAACTTTCCAATGATAAAGGACTATAAACTTATTTTTTAAGAAATATTATAGATTTTTTGTATAATTACAACTACTCACGCTACGACATTTCCACAAGATTCCGACTTTTTCTTGTCACATAATTGGTTATTTCCTAAAAGTGCAACATTAAAAAAATAAACTTTCCAATGATAAAGGAGTATAAACTTACTTTTTAAGAAATATTATAATTTTTTTGTATAATTACAACTACTCACGCCATGACATTTTCACAAGATTACGACTTTTTCTTGTCACGTGATTGTTTCTTTCCTAAAAGTGCGACATAAAAACAAAAAACTAAACAAAAAAACGTTCCAATGATAAAGGACTATAAACTTACTTTTTTAAAAATATTATACATTTTTTGTATAATTACAACTACTCACGTTATGACATTTTCGCAAGATTCCGACTTTTTCTTGTAACGTGATTGTTTCTTTCCTAAGAGTGCGACATTTAAAACAAAAAAAAAACAACTTTCCAATGATAAAAAGTAAGTTTATAATCCTTTAAGAAATATTATAGATTTTTTGTATAATTACAACTACTCACGCTACGCCATTTTCGCAAGATTCCGACTTTTTCTTGGCACATAATTGTTTCTTTCCTAAGAGTGCGACACTAAAAAAAAAAAAAATAATGTTTCCAATGATAAAGGACTCCAGACTTACTTTTTAAGAAATATTATGCATTTTTTGTATAATTACAACTGCTCATGCTATGACATTTGCGCAAGATTCCGACTTTTTCTTGTCACATGATTGTTTCTTTCCTAAAAGTGCGACGTAAAAAAAACAAAAAACAAAAAAAACTTTCCAATGATCAAGGACTCCAAACTTACTTTTTAAGAAATATTATAACATTTTTTGTATAATTACAACTACTCACGCAACGACATTTTAGCCAGATTACAACTTTTTCCCCGCAACATTATAACTTTTTTCGTTTTTTACTTTTTTCTTGAAATTTTTTTTTTCGTTCTCCCGTTCGGTTATGGACTTTATTCTCACAACTTTTGGGGGGGGGGGGTATTACTACTTTTTTTTGTAGTATAACAAACTGCAGGCGACGACAAGTTGAAGGGCGGTAAAGAAAAAAAATAGCCTTTGGTCATTTTTGAGTGAGCAGGGTGTTTCTCGCTATGCTAACGAATGCTACGTGTCCTCTAAATGAATGGGCGGGTTTAAGGGGAGGGCGAGGCACCTTCTTGGCCCAGTAGGGGACTGGTAACCGGTTTTTGCATGCCGGGAACAAAAACAAAACTATCGAGGTTGAAAACAGGCACGTGATAGGCCCGACTGATCGGTACTGGACTCTGCATGCTGAGCTAGGAGACGCATCCTCTTGCTTAGATAAATAATCCTTTAAAAAGTTTTTATGAAGAGTCATTCCCCGCTCCCTATCATAGCTTTTTTTTTTTATTATACAGTAAAAATGTTACAATATACAGGGAGTCGTGGCTGCAAGAGACGGAGAACACAAGAGGAACCCATGCTTTTTTTCGTTTTGCAGGTGTGAATGTTTCAGTCGCACGGACTGAAGTCTCTTAGAAGTCGGCGGCGGCAACAGAGGCCCACAAGGCCTAGAGATACTCCTAGAACCCACACTCTAGGATATAAGCGTAAAAAAAAATAGATTTCAGGCTTCTATGCTTCGCTTGCTTGCTTTATGTCAGGGGTGTCCAAACTTTTTCCACTGAGGGCCGCACACTGAAAAATCAGAGCAAGCGGGGGCCATTTTGATATTTTTTATTTGGAAAAATCAATACAATAAATGTATAAAAAAATATACATATAGGCCGCCACTCAGGCTTGAACCCAAAAAAATATAAAAAATGTGTCATTATTTATTATTATTATTCAAAGTTTAAATCTCTGGATCAACATTAGGTCTATATGTCAAAAAAATTTAAACATTTAAGTTGTACGCCCTTTTTGTGAAAGAAAACCCAGGTTTTTTCGGGAAAAAACCCCCACCAAATATGCAATATTTTCCCCCAATTAAATTTTAAAGTAGAATATTTGAGATTACAAAATAATTGGAGCCTTAAAAAGGTCAATAACTCATAACAACATTGACATTTTTTGAGCAATGACACACGCAAAAAAAAAAATCCCACTAAAATTATTATGGATCCAAAACTCATTAAAGTGTTAAAAAAAAAATTATACTTTTTTTTTTTACTGATTACTTTTAGCACAATAATCTCGAGATCAGCTTCAGGGGCCGTGTATTTATCGAGCTTCTTAGAAATACTCCTAAGAAGTCTGCTAAGAGTTGACTTAAGAGTAAATAAACTCTTTGCTGAAAGCTGCACTTAAAAGTTAGTTATCAAGCGTCTTACTCACACTTTCAGCGAAGTGTAGGACTGAATCTTAAGTGTCACACTCAGAGCTGAATTACGACATTACTATGTGCCGTAAACGGAATTTTAGGTGACGTCATTTCTGTGTCTTAAGAAGTGACCAATCACGGAAGGGAATCCGTTGTCTAAGAATAAAGAAATATCTTAAAAATATTTAAGTGGACAATGGGAGTGTATATTTTGACAGTAAACTACAAAATAATACAAAAAAAACTAGTCTCTCGCCCACACACTCACTGACGTCACTCACCTCACATGCTGTCACCTATTAAAGGGCCACACACACACACACATACGCTACTCTCATAACATTTTCTTTCCAATTCATTAATTAGGCAACTAATTTGAAACTGGTGTGGGTGGCTCTATATATACTAGCCCACTGCAGCCACATGCAGAAATCAACAAGGAATCGAAAATGATTAAATCTGTGACAAAAACGATACCGTTTGATCAGCTGCTCGCCAGGACATCCTTCCGCTCCCTGAACGTTCGCGCACGTCTCTCTCGCCTCAGTGCCACCCCCTGCTGGCAACTCCTAACCACTTAGGACACCTCTGAAGGTCTCTTAAATATCGTGGAGAGTAGGAGTGATTCTTAGACTTAAGAAAGTTAATAAATAGCTTTTATTCTTAAGTTTGAGAGTAGGACTACATTTCGCAAATTCTCAGGACTTAAGTGTAAAATGGCACTCTAAGACGCTTGATAAATACGGCCCCTGGTTTTTTTATGGAAAAAACCCCCACCAAATATGCAATATTTTCCCCCCAATTAAATTTTAAAGTAGAATATTTGAGATTATAAAATAATTAGAGCCTTAAAAAGGTCAATAACCATACTTGCCAACCCTCCCGTTTTTAGCGGGAGAATCCCGGTATTCATCGCCTCTCCCGACAACCTCCCGGCAGCGTTTTTCTCCCGACAAACTCCCGGTATTCAGCCGGAGCTGGAGGCCACGCCCCCTCCAGCTCAATGCGGACCTGAGTGGGGACAGCCGTTCTCACGTCCGCTTTCCCACAATATAAACAGCTTGCCTGCCCAATGACGTCATAACATCTACGGCTTTTAGAGAGTAGAGTGCACAACAAGGAGAGAGAGAGTTCTTGGTTTCTTATGTGGGTTTATTGTTAGGCAGTTTCATTAACGTCCTCCCAGCGCGGTAACGACACACAACAACACACGTCACGTTTAGTCTACCGTAAAGCAGTTCGTCTGCAGAAACAGCAATGTTGTGACACTCTTAAACAGGACAATACTGCCATCTACTGGATAGCCTGCAGAACACTGAAATTCAAGTATTTATTTATATGTATAATAAAATTTAAAAAAAAAAAAAAATTAAAAAAAAAAAATATATATATATATATATATATATATATATATATATATATATATATATATATATATATATATATATATATATATATATATATATATACAGTGTATATATATATATATATATATATATATATATATATATATATATATATATATATATATATATATATAGCTAGAATTAACTGAAAGTCAAGTATTTCATACATATATATATACATTATATATATATATATATGAAATACTTGATTTGGTGAATTCTAGCTGTAAATATACTGTCCTCTTAACCACGCCCTTAGCCACGCTCAACCACGCCCCCCCCCCGACCCCCCCCCCCCCCCCCCCGACCACGCCCCCCGATATCGGAGGCCTCAAGGTTGGCAAGTATGTCAATAACTCATAACAACATTGACATTTTTTGAGCAATGACACACGCAAAAAAAAATCCCACTAAAATAATTGGGGAGCCAAAAGGGTCCTCCTACTCATTAAAGTGTTAAAAAATAAATTATACTTTTTTTTTTTTTTTTTTTTTTACTGATTACTTTTAGCACAATAATCTCGAGATCAGCTCCAGACCTGTCCGTCAATTCTAAGTTCTATTGTTGTTTATGTTTTAAAAAAAACAACAGCTCAGTTTTTTATATGGCAAACACAAAATACGCAACGTTTTTCCCCAAAGAATATCTCAAAGGGGAATATTTAATGTGACGTCATTGTAGCCTTGAATAGGTCAATAGTTCATATAGACGTTGATTTTGATTAAATATTATTTTTTAAAGAAAGAAACAGCCTGCATGGCAGCTTTGTGTTATTAGAGTCAACATTGCAACATTTTCTTGTCACCTGTTTGCTCTTTTATACCACTTTTGTTTGGGTTTTTTTTTTATCGTATTTTTAGAACGTGTCGCGGGGCCGTTAAAAAATGACCTGCGGGGCCGCAAATGTCCCCCGGGCCTCACTTTGGACACCCCTGTGATATGTATCCACCATTTTGTACACCCGCCCACGTCCCCTTGCACTGATTGTTGCAGTGGCGGCAATTAACACTTCATCAATGTGAAGATTGCAGCCTCCGAGCTGTGTGTGTGTGTGTGTGTGTGTGTGTGTGTGTGTGTGTGTGTGTGTGTGTGTGTGTGTGTGTGTGTGTGTGTGTGTGTGTGTGTGTGTGTGGTTAACTGATGAAAAGGAATCTAGAAAAGAGAAAGAGGAGGAGAAAAAGGAGGGGAGCATACGCATAATAAAAAATAGAGGACCGTGGTCCTAGTATTTACTCTATCTATACAGCCGCTCTCCCAGGACACAGCTGGTGAAGCGTGGTATAGAAAATAGATCTGCAGGTGCACGTCAAAGAAAAGGAAACACGGGTCGTTGTTTTTTTAGTTCATTTTTTTCTCCCAAAGCACCCCCAGCAAGCAAAGTGGCTGTAAAACACACATTCACACCAGTTCCAGAGGGACTTTTTTGTTTGTTTGTTTCTGTTTTTTAAAGGCATTCCAGGATCAGAAAGGTCCGTTATCCTACGCTGGAGAACCCTCCGTCCATCCCCCCCACCCCCCAGCTCAGAATCCCTCCACCAAGACAGCTGGGGGGGAAGAAGAAAAAAACAAAGCGGGGAGGACGAGGCAGAAGAGGAGAGGAGCGAGAGAAGAGATGGATCCGCCATCGAGACGAGAGAGAGGAGGGGAAAGGGGGGCGGTAAGAGAAAAAAAGGCCCCCGCCTCCGTCATCACCTCAGCCTCGCCCCAACCCCGCGCGCCACGGCGCACACAGTCGAGGTAGGAGGGGGGGGTGTGGCTATGTGGCGGGTTTGTCGGGCTTGCTGACGGGTTTACCTCCGTTCATCACCACCGGCTCGCTTGTGCTTTTACTGGGCGGCACCACCGCCGCCGCCTTGGGCACCGTCTCCCCCACGTCGTGCAGCGATGGCTCTCGGTACATGGCGACTGCGGACACAGAGGAGAGACAGACATCAAGAGGAGAGACAGACATCAAGAGGAGAGACAGACATCAAGAGGAGAGACAGACATCAGGAATCGCCGATCCAAGCGGCTACCACGTTTAAAAGAATCTACCCCGTAAAAATGCTAGTGTTCTAGACTTAGACTTAGACTTAGACCAGGGGTCGGCAACCCAACATGTGGAAAGAGACAAAAATACAAAAAACTAATCTGTCTGGAGCCGCAAAAAGTTAAAAGCCTTATGTAAGTGTTATAACGAAGGCAACACATTTAAGGCCTACAGAAAGCCACTACTAGCGACCACGCAGTCTGATAGTTTATATATCAATGATGAAATCTTAACATTGCAACACATGCCAATACGGCCGGGTTAACTTATAAAGTGACATTTTAAATTTCCCGTTAAACTTCTGGTTGAAAACGTCTATGTATGATGACGTATGCGCGTGACGTCAATGGTTGAAACGGAAGTATGCGGACACATTGAATCCAATACAAAAAAGCTCTGTTTTCATCTCAAAATTCCACAGTATTCTGGACATCTGTGTTGGTGAATCTTTTGCAATTTGTTTAATGAACAATGAAGACTGCAAAGAAGAAAGTTTGAGGTGGGATCGGTGTATTAGCGGCTGGCTGCAGCAACACAACCAGGAGGACTCTGACTTGGATAGCAGACGTGAGATCCGACGCGAGCCGCCGACCGCATAGATGATCGGGGGAAAGTCCTTCGTCGCTCTGTCGATCGCTGGAACGCAGGTGAGCACGGGTGTTGATGAGCAGATGAGGGCTGGCTGGCGTAGGTGGATAGCTAATGTTTTTAGCATAGCTCTGTGAGGTCCCGTAGCTAAGTTAGCTTCAATGGCGTCGTTAGCAACAGCATTGTTAAGCTTCGCCAGGCTGGATTGATTGATTGATTGAGACTTTTATTAGTAGGTTGCACAGTTTCATTTTCATTTTCATGTTTATTTCGAATATGTAGACAAAACAAAAACAACAAATTTTGAAAAAAAACAACAAAAAAGCCATTCAAGAATGAATAACAAAAGCAATAATTATAATAATAATAATATTAATAATAAAAAGCAAAAGAAACAAGAAATGAAAATAAACATTTAATGTAAACATATCCGAAAAGTAAAAACTTATGTACTCCCACCCCTCTTATTACTTACTGTATGTTTAATAATAATAATAATAATAGTATATAAAAATGTTATGTCATATATATACATATACATATATAAGTATGTACACACATATATATATATATATATATATATATATATATATATATATATATATATATATATATATATATATATATATATATATATATATATATATATATATATATACATGCACATCCACAACACACATTTAACAAGTAACTATGAATGTGACACAACAGCGTGTATACATAGTATACATATACATACACATACAAACCCACTGACTCTGTGAAGTACATATTCCGTACAATTGACCACTAAATGGTAACACCCGAATAAGTTTTTCAACTTGTTTAAGTCGGGGTCCACTTAAATTGATTCATGATACAGATATATA
>NC_084740.1:80992187-81012187 GCF_033978785.1 Entelurus aequoreus
TTCGTCGAAAAAACAGAAGCTAAAATGAAAAATTTAATTAAAATGTATTTATTTTTCTTTACAATAAAAAAAATAAATGTACTTGAACATTGATTTAAATTGTCAGGAAAGAAGAGGAAGGAATTTAAAAGGTAAAAAGGTATATGTGTTTAAAAATCCTAAAATCCTTTTTAAGGTTGTATTTTTTCTCTAAAATTGTCTTTCTGAAAGTTACAAGAAGCAAAGTAAAAAAAATAATGAATTTATTTATTTATTTTGATGTGTGTGAAAAGTTTGGTGAGTTTGAAGTATTTTAAGGGGGTCAAATTACAGCTCAAAGAGGCAAAAATGAGTAGTAGTTTGAAGCCGAAACGACAAACGCGCTCAGAGGAGATAATGTTTGATGTTTGGTGACCGGTTTTAACAAAAATTTTGTTTTGAAGGAGGGATTGCAAACTTCCTGTTGATTTTTGCTGAAGGGTGTCAATCTATGAAATGTAGGTCTAAGTGAGACCTACGTAGAGGTTTTTGTTTCATGTCTCTAAGACGTTCCTACCGGAAGTTACAAGCAGTTGTGTCTGTGTTTTCCTCTGAGGAGCAGTTTTGTCTCTGTTTTATTCAAAAATTGCGCTAGAGCGCAAATTTGAGTTTTGGGGTTCGTTTTTTTTATTAGATCGCAATTTCCACCAGTCCCGATGTGTGTGAAAAGTTTGGGGAGTTTTTAAGTATTTTAAGGGGTCAAATTAGAGGTCAAAGAGGCAAAAATGAGTGTTTTTAGTACATTTTTGTCTTAAAGGGGAAATTGCCAACTTCCTGATGGTTTTTGCCCGAGGATGTCAAATTATGAAATGTATGTCTATGTCAGACCTACATAGGGGTTTTTGTTTCATGTCTCTACGACCTTCCTAGTGGGAGTTACAGGCAGTTTGTTTTTGTTTTTTCCTAGGGGGCACTAGAGCGCAATTTTGAGTTTTGGGGTTTGGTTTTTTTATTAGATGGCAATTTTCACAGGTCCTGATGTGTGTGTCAAATTTGGTGAGTTTTGAAGCATGTTAAGTGGGTCAAATTAGAGTTTTTTTGTGGCGGCGGAATAATAATAATAACTAGGCAAGACCTACATAGAGGTATTTGTTTCATGTCTCTAAGACGTTCCTACCGGAAGTTACAAGCAGTTTTGTCTGAGTTTTCCTCTGAGGAGCAGTTTTTTCTCTGTTTTTTTTTTTAATTATGTAGAGCACAATTTTGAGTTTTGGTGTTCGGTTTTTTTTTTAGATCGCAATTTCCAGCAGTCCCGATGTGTGTGAGAAGTTTGGTGAGTTTTGAAGTATTTTAAGGGGTCAAATTAGAGGTCAAAGAGGCAAAAATTTGTGTTTTTAGTACATTTTTGTCTTAAATGGGAAATTGCCAACTTCCTGTTGGTTTTTGCCCAAGGACGTGTCATTATGAGTTGTAGGTATAAGTCAGACCTACATACAGGTTTTTGTTTCATGTCTCTACGACCTTCCTAGTGGGAGTTACAGGCAGTTTGTTTTTGTTTTTTTCCGAGTCCTTTGTACAGGGTACATGCGGACCCTAATAAAACCTTACAAATTCAATAGGGTCCTTTGTCCCTGTGGGAGTCCTTTGTACAGGGTACATGCGGACCCTAACTAAACAAAACAAAACATGACCCAAAAGACATGACACTAGCAAGCTACTATACTTCCATTTGGTTGAGTTTTTTGTTATCAGGCTACTCGAAGTTTGTAATTGGTGCAATTTTTTTTGCACCGAGGTGATTTAATATCTATTCTGTGGATGATTTGAGAATACAAGACATGATTTATTTTCTACCACAGCAGAGGTCACCGGGCCCATTTTGTGGAACACTCCTAATGTGGAGAATGGGAAAATATCGCCAATTGAAATGGCCGTCATATGTCTTCCTGTCGCGAGGAAGAAGTGCGGCGTTGGCGTTGTATCTCTAATTACCTTCCCATCCCAGTTGGACCGAGCTCTTGCTGCTACCTCGGCGCTCAACCTTGACTTCCCATGCCCGTTTAGTCAGAAAGTATCCGTGCTTGGCATCAACTCAGCTTGCGTTCCTGGCTTGTTTGTTGATTTTTGTATTGGTTGAATCCAGAAAAGGGTTCGATTCTGTCGTAGCAATGTGTTAAGTTGGCCTCGTGGGCCCTGGAGTAAATGATGATGGAGCTATCCGAGTGTCTCCTCCGCCCTCCGTCCACGCCTCCAAGTGGCAAAGACAAATTAATTCGAAGGCGCCACATCTCTCTCCGCGCCGTCGCCCGTTCATCTCTGAGCAGAAGGGCAATGAAAGCGTTTCCACATTGTCCGCAGCATTGGGGCTAAAAATAAAGGCCGTCTGTGTCACGCGTTAATCAAAGTTGTGAAAGACAAACACTCGGATGGCTTTCCAAAGTGTTTTGTTTCTTTAAGAAAACAACAACAACAACACTGCAAAAATTCAGTGTTCAAAAACAAGAAAAAAAAATACAAAAATGAGGGGTATTTTATTTGAACTACCGTATTTCCTTGAATTGGTGCAGGGAATATAGTATTCCCACGTCTAGAATTACTGCCGGGTCAAACTCATTTCTCAAAATAATTAACGCATGCTTGGCCTTATCGCCGGTTCATTATTAACGCCGGATCAAATTCGTTTCGCAAAATATTAATTTTATTATCGCATGTCTATCATTTTCGCCGGGTCAAACTCGTTTCGCAAAATATTTAGCATATGTCGAGAACTTCCGCCGGGTCAAATTCGTTACGTCACGAGTGACGCTTTACCTGTCCTCATTTTCAAAATGGAGGAAGCTGCTTTCAGTAGTTTGCAATCGCACAAAGGAAAAAAGATAAAGAGTTATTCAGTAGGATTTAAGGTCCAAGCTATTGAATACCGGTACAGTATGCTAAAAAGAACAGTAAGCAGCTATGTTTTATTAATATACCGTAACTGCGTGTGTCAAATACTGTATAAGTCATTAAATGACTCCCGCCTCCTGGTGGTAGAGGGCGCTAGTGATCCTTCTTGCGACTTCCGGTACTGCAGAAGAAGTGACTACACGCAGCAAGAGATTTTTTTTTTTTTTAACATGGAGTATTACATACCGGTATCTAAAATAAAACAGTTTTCTAAACTGGACTTTCAATCGACGCAGGAGGTAATAATTAAAGGAATATCTCCATCGAGACAGAGAGACTTTTAAAACTGAAGAAAGAAAATAAGGAAGACTTCTATAAACAAGTTATCGATGCTTTTGGTCAGAAGGAGCTGCAAATGGACTCCATTTATAAGTACAGGTAAGACCATAATAACGTTTTTTTTTATTAAATGTGCTTTTCATGATGGTATGCTTACATCACACTCAAAGCGAAGACTTTGTCCAAACCGGTCTGTGTTTTGTAGCGCCCGCGCAGTTTGTATTAAAAAATTATTAGAAGGACACGGGTGTTGTTGGCCTTGCTTTTTCTTTTTCTTTAAAGGCCTACTGAAATGAATTTTTTTTATTTAAACGAGGATAGCAGATCCATTCTATGTGTCATACTTGATCATTTTGCGATATTGCCATATTTTTGCTGAAAGGATTTAGTATAAAACAACAACGATAAAGTTCGCGACTTTTGGTCTCTGATAAAAAAAAAGCCTTGCCCCTACCAGAAGTAGCGTGACGTTGTCAGTTGTTCACTTCCTCATATTTTCCTATTGTTTTCAACGCAGCTAGAGCTATTCGGACTGAGAAAGCGACGATTACCCCATTAATTTGAGCGAGGATGAAATATTCGTGGATGAGGAACGTTAGAGTGACTGACTAGAATGCAGTGAAAGACATATCTTTTTTCGCTCTGACCGTAACTTAGGTACAAGCTGGCTCATTGGATTCCACACTCTCTCCTTTTTCTATTGTGGATCACGGATTTGTATTTTAAACCACCTCGGATACTATATCCTCTTGAAAATGAGAGTCGAGAGCGCGAAATGGACATTCACAGTGACTTTTATCTCCATGACAATACATCGACGAAGCTCTTTAGCTACTGAGCTAACGTGATAGCATCCGTCTCAAATGCAGATAAAAACAAAATCAATAAATCCCTGACTGGAAGGATAGACAGAATATCAACAATACTATTAAACCATGGACATGTAACTACACGGTTAATAATTCTCAGCCTGGCAAAGCTTAACAATGCTGTTCCTAACGACGCTAAGGCTAACTTAGCAACTTAGCAACCGGACCTCACAGAGCTATGATAAAAACATTAGCGCTCCACCTACGCCAGCCAGCCCTCATCTGCTCATCAACACCCGTGCTCACCTGCGTTCCAGCGATCGACGGCGCGACGAAGGACTTCACCCCAACACAGATGCGGTTGGCGGCTGGCGCGTCTGCTATCCAAGTAAGTCCTTCTTGTTGTGTTGCTACAGCCAGCCGCTAATACACCGATCCCACTTACAACTTTCTTCTTTGCAATCTCCATTGTTCATTAATGAAATTGCAAAAGATTCACCAACACAGATGTCCAGAATACTGTGGAATTATGAAATGAAAACAGAGCTTTTTTGTATTGGCTTCAATGGGCTACCGATACTCCTGTTTCACTGGCTACGTCACGCGCATACGTCATCATCCAAAGGCGTTTTCAACCGGAAGTTTAGCGGGAAATTTAAAATGTCACTTTATAAGTTAACCCGGCCGTATTGGCATGTGTTGCAATGTTAAGATTTCATCATTGATATATAAACTATCAGACTGCGTGGTCGCTAGTTGTGGCTTTCAGTAGGCCTTTAACCACCCAGAAATGTGGCCATATGAATCCCTTCCCGACTGTATAAGACTGCTACAACAGTTCTTTGGACTCAAATAAACAATGTTTGCATCTGCACTGGGTTATATGGCTTCGTTGTACAATATTTCAACATTTCTTTAGCAAGTTAGTATAGTTTAGTTCACACAGTTTAGTAAAACCAGCAAATCCCCAGGTATAATCACTAGGTCACCACAGGCTCAGGATAATTAAAGTCGCCGGGGAAAAAAAATAATATCAGACTTCCTGCTCGGCTCTGCTTCTAGAAGTTAAATACTATCTCAAGGATGCAGGCTGACAGCAGTAATTAGGCACCGAGCTAATTACACACATAATGGTGACATAATGTGTCCTGTGTTCAACACCCGTAATTAACGTCAAGTGTATTTTTAAAAGAAAAATTATGGAAAAAGAAATATGCTTTAAAAATGAATATTTAAAGGGGATATTTCAACATTGAACAAAAAAAGTGGGGACAGTTTCCAGAACACACCTACCGGTAGTTATCTCTACTTTTTCCTTAAACCTGTAACACCCCTTGTTGTAAAATTACAATGTTACCTTTAACCATCCTAAAAAACAATCTGTTATATATATATATTTTTTTTTTTTTACCACATTTACATAGTCATAGGATCCTATTGTTCAGTCTCACAAGGCTATTGGGTCGTACATTTGTTTATAAGTCACGCCTTCTGGCCATCAACTCACACAACCTCTCAAGGTTTCCTCCGAACAAAATATATTTGTTTCATTGGACTGGATTCATCTGATTCAAGTAATTAAAATGTCTTTTATTATTTTTTTGGTTGTTATTACAATGTCTAGAGCAGGGGTCACCAACGCGGTGCCCGCGGGCACCAAGTAGCCCGTAAAGACCAGATGAGTAGCCCGCTGGCCTGTTCTAAAAATAGCTCAAATAGCAGCACTTACGAGTGAGCTGCCTCTATTTTTTAAATTTTATTTATTTACTAGCAAGCTGGTCTCGCTTTGCTCCACATTTTTAATTCTAAGAGAGACAAAACTCAAATAGAATCCAAGAAAATATTTTAAAGACTTGGTCTTCACTTGTTTAAATAAATTCATTAATTTTTTTACTTTGCTTCATATAACTTTCAGAAAGACAATTTTAGAGAAAAAATACAACCTTAAGGATGATTTTAGGATTTTTAAACACGTATACCTTTTTACCTTTTAAATTCCTTCCTCTTCTTTCCTGACAATTTAAATCAATGTTCAAGTAAAAAAAAATTTTTTATTGTAAAGAATAATAAATACATTTTAATTTAATTCTTCATTTCAGCTTCTGTTTTTTCGACGAAGAATATTTGTGAAATATTTCTTCAAACTTATTATGATTAAAATTCAAAAAAATGATTCTGGCAAATCTAGAAAATCTGTAGAATCTTATTTCAAAGTCTTTTGAATTTCTTTTAAAATTTTTGTTCTGGAAAATCTAAAAGAAATAATGATTTGTCTTTGTTAGAAATATAGCTTGGTCCATCCATCCATCCATCCATTTTCTACCGCTTATTCCCTTTGGGGTCTCAGGGGCGCTGGAGCCTATCTCAGCTACAATTGGGTGGAAGGCGGGGTACACCCTGGACAAGTCGCCACCTCATCGCTTGGTCCAATGTGTTATATATTCTAACAAAGTGTAGATTGGATTTTAACCTATTTAAAACATGTCATCAAAATTCTAAAATTAATCTTAATCAGGAAAAATGACTAATGATGTTCCATAAATTCTTTTTTTTATTTTTTCAAAAAGATTCGAATTAGCTAGTTTTTCTCTTTTTTTTTTCGGTTGGATTTAGAATTTTAAAGAGTCGAAATTGAAGATAAACTATGTTTCAAAATGTAATAGTCATTTTTTTTCGTGTTTTGTCCTCTTTTAAACCGTTCAATTAAGTGTAAATATCATTAATTATTAATAATAACATAGAGTTAAAGGTAAATTGAGCAAATTGGCTATTTCTGGCAATTTATTTAAGTGTGTATCAAACTGGTAGCCCTTCGCATTAATCACTACCCAAGAAGTAGCTCTTGCTTTCAAAAAGGTCGGTGACCCCTGGTCTAGAGCATGTACATATGTAGTTATTTTGGAACGGATGCATCAAATTTCATTTAGAGCTTGTTATATAATTGTTGCATTTATACAACACTGGGTTGATTTTGGCTTCCACCTGTTCGACCTGCTACCACCGGGCAGGCGGTACAGGTGCATCAGAGCCAGAACAACCAGGCTCAGAGACAGCTTCTTTCCCAGAGCTGTCACCATCTTGAACTCTAACTTATAATAATAATTCACCCCTATACAATACCCTACCCTAATACCCTACTGTGCAATATTACCCTTCGAGTGCAATACGTCCGACACTGATTGTTATTTATTACTCCGGTACTCTTGTCTTGTTCTGTATATTGTACAGTATTTTGTATTTCTATAGGTTTTCTATATTGTACAGGATTGCTTATTAATTTTATTGGATAGTAGTCTGTTTATTTCAATTGTTACTTTTTTCTTTATTACCTCTTGTGTAATTTAATTTTACCCCATATTTGGTCCCACTACCGCACCTTAGGTTGGAGTCCTTAATCTTGCTATATATTATATTAGCGTCCCTTCACTGGCTCCCTGTGCGTTACCGAATCAATTTTAAACTCCTTTTATTTGTTTTTAAATGTCTAAACAACCTCGCGCCAACATATCTCTCCGACCTCCTTCAGCCTTACTGCCCCACCCGATCCCTAAGATCGGCCGATCAGCTGCTACTGACGGTCCCGGACACAAGGCTGAAGCTTAGAGGTGACAGAGCTTTCGCCGCTGCTGCTCCCAAGCTCTGGAACGACCTACCTCTGAGTGTTAGACAAGCCTCCTCTCTTCCTGTTTTTAAATCTCTCTTAAAAACATACTTTTATTCCTGAGTGATATCCATCCTGCAATGGCGCCCCATAATACACCTGCTATGAACCTGTTTTTATGTTTTATTTATTTTATTTAGTTATTTTTTTATCGTGTTCTGTCTGTGTTGTGTTCTCGTATTATCTTTTAACCTGCCCATTGCTTTGGCTACCCCTGTGGTCAATTTTAAATGTGCTTTATAAATAAAGTTGATTTGATTTGATTTGATATGCAAATATAATGACAATAAAGTCCATTCTATTCTATTCTATTCTATCTCCTCTGCTTTGGCTCCACTCACGCTCCTTGTTCCCTGTGGCTCAGTCCTGTGTGCAATTTCTGTTTCTCCACATGTGTGCATCCTTAGTTATTTTTCTCACTCCTTTTTTCTTGTCGTTCCTATCTATTTTTTGCTCTGCGTCGGGGGTCCTACGAAGCTGACCGTGACACCCCTAATGTTGATTAATGGCGGTGATGGCAACACGATTAGATAAGAGCATAAAATATAAGAAAACAGAAGTCCTAAATAGCCTGGGTGATGTCGACAACCGCTTTTTATCGACTCAAACGGGTTTCACCGCAGTCCAATTAAACACGACAACGCCTCGCCAAGCGTCATCACTTTCTGCTAGAAAGAGGACGACAGATGGCTCCGACACCTTATGCGTGTTTGGTCACTCGAAGCACTTAAGTGTTCGATAAAAGTTTCCCTCAAGTGCAACACCGGGATTTTTATACTGGCCCAGAGCGGCTCGTCTGACTCATCCGACACAGATACACTTACACAACAAGAACTGTCTCAGCGGGAGACACATTTTAGGTCAAATTTATGCGTTTTGTACTTCAAATTGCGGGTTTTTTTCTCCCCCTGAAGGAGCGGCTGTTTAAAATGCAGATTTGAGAACCTGTAGACTTTGAATAGATTGTTAAGGAGTTTAAAGTACTTGCGTTCTTGCTTTATTGCCTTTAATTAATAGGATTGCAAATTTGATCACGCAAGACTATTTATTGTCCTTCCCCTCCACCCTTACTTCTTGTCTCCTGAAAGCAGCCGAAGCACGCAGCAGTCTCGCTGTGTGTGTTCTTGTATTTCTACACTTCTTGAGACACCAACAAGGAAAAGTAGCTTCCATATGAGGAGGTGTGAACAAGTGATGACATAAATCATATATATATGCTCCCCCTCTGGTCAACATATGAAATAACAAGTGTGTGTAAAAAATGTAAGTGCTCCTCCTCTGGCCAAGATATGTAATAACAAGTGTGTGTAAGAAATTGAAATGTGCCAAAATTAATTTTAAATTTGTTTTTAAAAAATGTGTATGTAGCTAGATAGATAGATAGTACTTTACTGATTCCTTCAGGAGAGTTCCCTCAGGAAAGAGACATACTGTAATAAGTTAAAGTAAATAATGAAGATTAGAAAACAACTACAAACAAAAAAATTTAAATTGTAAAGTTATAAAAAAAAATTAAAAAATTGTCAAAATAAATAAAATAAAAAAATAAAAATTAAATTACTTTTTAATGAAAAATGGTGACATTTGTCATATAAAATTCTGACTTTTATCACAATATTGCCATTTTTTTTTTGTTCTTATAAAATAGTGACATTTTTTGAGTAAAATGACTTTTGTCGTAATTTTGCCAAGTAAAATTCTGATTATTCTTATAAAATTGCCAACATTTTAAAGTTTTCTTATAAAATTGCGACTTTTGTCGAGGAAAATTACGACTCCTCTCATAAAATTGCCAAAAGTTTAAGCTTTTCTTGTCAAATCGCCACCGTTAAAATTCCAACTTTTATCATAATATTGCACAAATGTTCAGTTTTTCTTGTAACATTTTGACTTCCGTTGAGTAAAATTACGACTTTTATTATAATACTGCTCAAATGTTCAGTTTTTCTTGTGAAATTGTGACCTTTTTCTTGTGAAATTCCAACTCATTTTTCACAACAAGCTTTTTTATATAATGTTGTAAATACAAATCTTTATAAATCTGGAAAGGGTGGTCCTAAAGAGGTAAGCATTTTTTGGTGGTCTCAAGAATGTAACAAATACAACAATGTGTGTGTGTGTGTGTTCTGGTATTTCTACCCTTCTTGAGACACCAACAAGGAAAAGTACCTTCCATATGAGGAGGTGTGAACAAGTGATGACATAAATCATGGCCCCAATAACATTGCATCTAATAGAGAAGGTCTCATTTGCACCCCTGGTGGTGAAATCTATCAAAATGAGGGTGGTCCCAAAAAGGAGGGATTTTTCAAATTGACCGTGTGTGGGTTTTAAAAGTCAACATATGAAATAACAAGTGTGTGTAAAAAATGTAAGTGCTCCTCCTCTGGCCAAGATATGTAATAACAAGTGTGTGTAAGAAATTTAAATGTGCCCCCTTAAGCCAAAATTAATTTTAAATTTAAAAATATATATATATGTATGAAGATTAAAAAACAACTACAAACAAAAACATGTAAATTGTAAAGTTATAAAAAATTGTAAAAATTGTAAAAAAAAAAAAAAAATTACTTTTTAATGAAAAATGGTGCCTTTTTTTTCATATAAAATTCTGACTTTTATCACAATATTGTAAAAAAAAATTTTGTTCTTATAAAATAGTGACATTTTTTGAGTAAAATTATGACTTTTGTCGTAACTTTGCCAAGTAAAATTCTGATTATTATTATAAAATTGCCAACATTTTAAAGTTTTCTTATAAAATTGCGACTTTTGTCGAGGAAAATTACGACTCCTTTCATAAAATTGCCAAAAGTTTAAGCTTTTCTTGTCAAATCGCCACCGTTAAAATTCCAACTTTTATCATAATATTGCACAAATGTTCAGTTTTTCTTGTAACATTTTGACTTCCGTTGAGTAAAATTACGACTTTTATTATAATACTGCTCAAATGTTAAGTTTTTCTTGTGAAATTGTGACCTTTTTCTTGTGAAATTCCAACTCATTTTTCACAACAAGCTTTTTTATATAATGTTGTAAATACAAATCTTTATAAATCTAGAAAGGGTGGTCCTAAAGATGTAGGCATTTTTTGGTGGTCTCAAGAATGTAACAAATACAACAATGTGTGTGTGTGTGTTCTTGTATAACAACCTTTCTTGAGACATCAACAAGGAAAAGTACCTTCCATATGAGGAGGTGTGAACAAGTGATGACATAAATCATGGTCCCAATACGGAAAACCATTGCATCTCATTTGCACCCCTGGTGGTGAAATCTATCAAAATTAGGGTAGTCCTAAAAAGGAGGGATTTTTCAAATTGACTGTGTGTGGGTTTTAAAAGTGCTCCCCCCACCCCTGGTCAACATATGAAATAACAAGTGTGTGTAAAAATTTGAAGTGCTCCCCCCTCTGGCCAACATATGTAATAACAAGTGTGTGTAAGAAATTGAAATGTGCCTCCTTAAGCCAAAATTAATTTTAAAAAAAATAAATAAATATGTATGTAGAGACATACTGTAATAATTTAAAGTAAATAATGAAGAATAAAAACCAACTACAAACAACAAATTCAAAACAATTTAAATAGTACATTTATAAAAGGCGCGCTCATGGCGGAGATAAACTTGGCTAAGAAGCAAAAACTACCACAAACGCACAACTATGGACAATAAACAAAAACTTACTTGGAACATGAAAATGGACATAACTCACTTGGCATGGAACTATGGTAGCATGGGTAACATGCGTAGCAGAAGTCAAACAGAGTTAATGTCGCCAGACTGACTTCCTGGCAACTATCGGCTTAAATAGTCTTGAACATGATTAATGACAGGTGTGTGAGTCCAAATGAATCAGGTGCGTGACATGAGGACAGGTGAAAACTAATACTTCTCTTGTTGCCTTATTTGTATTTGACCACTACTGTTTTCTGCTTATTTGTTACTGACTGTGGCAGGACACCTCTGCTTCTGTTTCACTTTATGTTGCTGGTAAATAATATGGTTGTAGTAGTAGGCTAAAGTTAAATTATTTAGTATGCACTAATTAAAGGGGCAGAGCTTTAAGAGACATTTTAGCTTTTATATTTTATAAGATATATTTTTTGTAAGAACCACAATTAATAAATATATTTCAGTGAATAACTTATTGTTCAAATCTGTATATAAATATGTACATAAAGTGTTGTAATTATATTGTAAAATGGATGGATGGACGTTTAAAACAAAACTGTTATTATTAATTAGTAAGTATACATTTTTTGAGCCTTTTTAGAGAAAATCATATCATCGTAGTAAATTATGCAAATTACTTGATGATGTCATGGTGACCACGCCCATAGCCACGCCCCCACCGCCACAGGTATCTTGGCAGTTTATGGGAAACACTGGAGTAGGTTGAGGTGGGTGGGGTTGAGGTGGGGGGGGTAGGGGGTAGCGGGGGGTGTATATTGTAGCGTCCCGGAAGAGTTAGTGCTGCAAGGGGTTCTGGGTATTTGTTCTGTTGTGTTTATGTTGTGTTACGGTGCGGATGTTCTCCCGAAATGTGTTTGTCATTCTTGTTTGGTGTGGGTTCACAGTGTGGCGCATATTTGTAACAGTGTTAAAGTTGTTTATACGGCTACCCTCAGTGTGACCTGTATTGCTGTTGACCAAGTATGCCTTGCATTCACTTGTGTGTGTAAAAAGCCGTAGATATTATTAATTTCACCTATTTGGGTTCAAAATATTTCACGCAAACCAGTAGGAGGTAGCGGGGGGTGTGTATTGTAGCGTCCCGGAAGAGTTAGTGCTGCACGGGGTTCTGGGTATTTGTTGTGTTGTGTTTATGTTGTGTTACGGTGCGGATGGTCTCCCGAAATGTGTTTGTCATTCTTGTTTGGTGTGGGTTCACAGTGTGGCGCATATTTGTAACAGTGTAAGAGTTGTTTATAAGTCCACCCTCAGTGTGACCTGTATGGCTGTTGACCAAGTACGCCTTGCATTCACTTGTGTGTGTGAAAAGCCGTAGATATTATTAATTTCACCTATTTGGGTTCAAAATATTTCACGCAAACCAGTAGGAGGTAGCGGGGGTGGGGGGGGGGGGGTGTATTGTAGCGTCCCGGAAGAGTTAGTGCTGCACGGGGTTCTGGGTATTTGTTCTGTTGTGTTTATGTTGTGTTACGGTGCGGATGTTCTCCCGAAATGTGTTTGTCATTCTTGTTTGGTGTGGGTTCACAGTGTGGCGCATATTTGTAACAGTGTTAAACTTGTTTATACGGCCACCCTCAGTGTGACCTGTATGGCTGTTGACCAAGTATGACTCGCATTAAAAAGTCATACATTTTACTAGGGATGTCCGATAATGGCTTTTTGCCGATATCCGATATTCCGATATTGTCCAACTCTTTAATTACCGATACCGATATCAACCGATACCGATATCAACCGATATATGCAGTCGTGGAATTAACACATTATTATGCCTAATTTGGACAACCAGGTATGGTGAAGATAAGGTACTTTTTTTTTTTTAAATTGTAAAATAAGATAAATAAATTAAAAACATTTTCTTGAATAAAAAATAAAGTAAAACAATATAAAAACAGTTACATAGAAACTAGTAATGAATGAAAATGAGTAAAATTAAGTGTTAAAGGTTAGTACTATTAGTGGAGCAGCAGCACGCACAATCATGTGTGCTTACGGACTGTATCCCTTGCAGACTGTATTGATATATATTGATATATAATGTAGGAAGCAGAATATTAATAACAGAAAGAAACAACCCTTTTGTGTGAATGAGTGTAAATGGGGGAGGGAGGTTTTTTGGGTTGGTGCACTAATTGTAAGTGTATCTTGTGTTTTTTATGTGGATTTAATAAAAAAAAATTTTAAAAAAATAAAAAAAACTTTAAAAAAACGATACCAATAATAAAAAAAAACGATACCGATAATTTCCGATATTACATTTTAACGCATATATCGGCCGATAATATCGGACTGCCGATATTATCGGACATCTCTAGTTGTGATTGAGAAGGTGTGTCCAATCTTTTGGCCTGTACTGTATATATAATGCTAACAACACGAGCTGCTGACATGCAGGCAGTTTTTTCCTTTAATTATATCACATCCTCGCACCAACATCTTGGTCCTTAGCTATCACCCTTTGACTTTCCAGCACGCAGCCCTCTGTGGAGAAAGTTAGGACACCCCTGCTATAGATGAAAGGCCTCTATAAAAAGCGTCCGTCACCTTCCGGCCTCCCTTTGCATGCAACTCGCTGACAGCATGAAGCGCTGGCTTCACATATGAGCGCACATACATTTATGCTTTACAGTCCCTGTGAAGCACTCTCACACTTATTGATTATTTGCATCTCCGGGGGAGGAGGGGACCTTTCATAAAATGCTACTTTCATTTCTGCCCGGCGGGAAAAAAAAAAACCCCGGAAAGAAAGAACGGCGCCTGCGGAGAAGGGGTGCGTAAAAAAGAGAAAGCGAGACAGCTATTACGTATCAGCGGGCGAGCGAAGCACTGTGGGCTTTTCTGTCACAGTGAAAGAATCCCCATCCTTGGCACACCCACTCTTTGATCCGAGCAACAGCATGAACAAGACAGCATAATAACACTCTAAGGTTTCAGCCGTGCTAAATAAAAACACGCGCTTGTAGCGGCAAGGATGCACGAGAACCATCCCTGCACGGTCGATTAAATATTTATTCATACGAACGGCAGTTGAAGGAAGATTCATAATGCAAATGTGCAGTGGAGGTGTGCTATGTAGATGCAAATGGAAAATTTCAACTACAATACTCACTTAAAGGCCTACTGAAATGCATTTTTTGTATTTAAACGGGGATAGCAGATCCATTCTATGTGTCATACTTGATCATTTCGCGATATTGCCATATTTTTGCTGAAAGGATTTAGTAGAGAACGACGACGATAAAGGTCGCAACTTTTGGTCGCTGATAAAAAAAAAAAGCCTTGCCTGTAGCGGAAGTAGCGTGATGTAGTCAGAGGAAGGACTCCTCATATTCTACCATTGTTTACAATGGAGCGAGAGAGATTCGGACCGAGAAAGCGACGATTACCCCATTAATTTGAGCGAGGATGAAAGATTTGTGGATGAGGAAAGTGAGAGTGAAGGACTAGAGAGGCAGTGCAGGACGTATCATTTTTCCCTCTGACCGTAACTTAGGTACAAGCTGGCTCATTGGATTCCACACTTTCTCCTTTTTCTATTGTGGATCACGGATTTGTATTTTAAACCACCTCGGATACTACACTACCGTTCAAAAGTTTGGGGTCACCCAAACAATTTAGTGGAATAGCCTTCATTTCTAAGAACAAGAATAGACTGTCGAGTTTCAGATGAAACTTCTCTTTTTCTGGCCATTTTGAGCGTTTAATTGACCCCACAAATGTGATGCTCCAGAAACTCAATCTGCTTAAAGGAAGGTCAGTTTTGTAGCTTCTGTAACGAGCTAAAGTGTTTTCAGATGTGTGAACATGATTGCACAAGGGTTTTCTAATCATCAATTAGCCTTCTGAGCCAATGAGCAAACACATTGTACCATTAGAACACTGGAGTGATAGTTGCTGGAAATGGGCCTCTATACACCTATGTAGATATTGCACCAAAAAGCAGACATTTGCAGCTAGAATAGTCATTTACCACATTAGCAATGTATAGAGTGTATTTCTTTAAAGTTAAGACTAGTTTAAAGTTATCTTCATTGAAAAGTACAGTGCTTTTCCTTCAAAATTAAGGACATTTCAATGTGACCCCAAACTTTTGAACGGTAGTGTATATCCTCTTGAAAATGAGAGTCGAGGACACAAAATGGACATTCACAGTGACTTTTATCTCCACGACAATACATCGGCGAAGCTCTTTAGCTACTGAGCTAACGTGATAGCATCTGGCTCAAATGCAGATAGAAACAAAATAAATAAACCCCTGACTGGAAGGATAGACAGAAGATCAACAATACTATTAAACCATGGACATGTAACTACACGGTTAATTATTCTCAGCCTGGCAAAGCTTAAGAATGCTGTTGCTAACGACGCCTTTGAAGCTAACTTAGCAACCGGACCTCACAGAGCTATGATAAAAACATTAGCGCTCCACCTACGCCAGCCAGCCCTCATCTGCTCATCAACACCCGTGCTCACCTGCGTTCCAGCGATCGACGGCGCGACGAAGGACTTCACCCGATCATCCGTGCGGTTGGCGGCTAGCCTCGGCTTTCGCGTCTGCTATCCAACTCAAAGTCCTCCTGGTTGTGTTGCTGCAGCCAGCCGCTAATACACTGATCCCACCTACAACTTTCTTCTTTGCAGTCTCCATTGTTCATTAAACAAATTGCAAAAGATTCACCAACGCAGATGTCCAGAATACTGTGGAATTTTGAAATGAAAACAGAGATTTTTTGTATTGGATTCAATGGGGTACCAATACTTCCGTTTATCTATCGACGTCACGCGCATACGTCATCATACATAGACGTTTTCAACCGGAAGTTTAGCGGTAAAATTAAAATGTCACTTTATAAGTTAACCCGGCCGTATTGGCATGTGTTGCAATGTTAAGATTTCATCATTGATATATAAACTATCAGACTGCGTGGTCGCTAGTAGTGGCTTTCAGTAGGCCTTTAAACCACAAAGAGCGTTAATTGGAGAATCAAAAATCACATATAATATTCCTTAACTTGAATAATTTAAAGTTAAAGTACCACTGATAGTCACACACACACTAGGTGTGGTGAAATGTGTCCTCTGCATTTGGCCCATCCCCTTTTTCACCCCCTGGGAGGGGAGGGGAGCAGTGAGCAGCAGTGGTGGCCACGCCCGGGAATCTTTTTTTGGTGATTTAACCAAATAACAACCATTACTTGTTATGTAAACCACAAGGAAGTGTTTTCACTTTAGAAAAAATAATAAAATAATATGACTCCTTTAATAGTGTGTACTAGGACTGCAACAACTAATCGATTAAATCGATTAAAATCGATTATTAAAATATTTAAATTTTTAATTTTTTATTTTTTTTAAATAAACCTTTATTTATGATCTGCAACATGTACAAACAGCTGAGAAACAATAATCAAAATAAGTATGGTGCCAGTATGCTGTTTTTTTCCAATAAAATACTGGATAGGATAGAAATGTAGTTTGTCTCTTTTATCCGATTATTAATCGAAGTAATAATCGACAGATTAATCGATTATCAAATTAATCGTTAGTTGCAGCCCTAGTGTGTATGCACTTGCAGCAAACATCATCAATGTTTAGAGCAGTGGTTCTTAACCTTGTTGGAGGTACCGAACCCCACCAGTTTCATATGCGCATTCACCGAACACTTCTTTAGTGAAAAATAAAATGTTGTATTTTTTCAAATTCAAGACACAGTTATATGTTTTTGGTAACACTTTAGTATGGGGAACATATTCTAAGTAACAAAGACTTAATTTAGAGTTATTTGGTTAGGGTTTGGGCAGGGCTCGGCAACCCAAAATGTTAAAAGAGCCATATTGGACCAAAAATACAAAAACAAATCTGTCTGGAGCCGCAAAAAATGAAAAGCCATATTACATACAGATAGTGTGTCATGAGATATACATTGAATTAAGAGCACTTAAAGTAAACTAAATGAGCTCAAATATAGCTACAAATGAGGCATAATGATGCAATGTGTATATATAGCTAGCCTAAATAGCATGTTAGCATCGATTAGCTTGCATTAATGCATACTTGCCAACCCTCCCGTTTTTAGCGGGAGAATCCCGGTATCCAGCGCCTCTCCCGACAACCTCCCGGCAGAGATTTTCTCCCGACAAACTCCCGGTATTCAGCCGGAGCTGGAGGCCACGCCCCCTCCAGCTCAATGCGGACCTGAGACTGAGTGGGGACAGCCTGTTCTCACGTCCGCTTTCCCAGAATATAAACAGCTTGCCTGCCCAATGACGTCATAACATCTAGGGCTTTTAGAGAGTAGAGTGCACAACTGCGCACACAACAAGGAGACGTTCGAAGGGGAAGGTGTATGTTGCCTGTAAATATGTAGAACAGACTTCTCTATTGAACACGGTGGCCGAAATGATATACTCATCATGAACGGAGAAGTTAAACAGGACAATACTGCCATCTAATGGATAGCCACCGGAACACTGAAATTCAAGTATTTCTTTTATGTAAATAAAATAAAAAAAAAAAAAAAATATATATATATATATATATATATATATATATATATATATATATATATATATATATATATATATATATATATATATAGCTAGAATTCACTGAAAGTCAAGTATTTCATACATATATATATATATATATATATATATATATATATATATATATATATATATATATATATATATATATATATATATATATATATATATATATATATATATATATATATATTGTATATATTATATATATTGTAATATTTTTCTATTTTGTTTCCATTTATACCCCCATTATTTACTTTTTTAAATTCGATCTCAATTCTGTACACTGCTGCTGGAATTTTAATTTTCCTGAGGGAACTCTCCTGAAGGAATCAATAAAGTACTATCTATCTATATATATATATATATATATATATATATATATATATATATATATATATATATGAAATACTCGAGTTGGTGAATTCTAGCTGTAAATAACCACGCCGCCAACCACGCCCCCCGCCCCCAACCACCATTTCCATTTTTCATACATTTTTGAAAAAGCTCCAGAGAGCCACTAGGACGGCGCTAAAGAGCCGCGGGTTGCCGACCCCCGGGTTAGGGTTTAGGGTTAGAGGGTTAGGGCCAGGGTTAGAGGGTTAGGGTTATAATAAAACCATGCCGAATAAGGCATTAATAAATACTTAATAATGACTAGTTAAGAGCCAATATGTTACTAATTTGCATGTTAATAAGCAACTAATTAATGGTGAATATGTTCCCCATACTAAAGTGTTACCATATTTATTTTACTGGTGCACAAAATGAAGCGTGCATGAACATCACCTTGTTCAAACAACAAAACCAACACAAACCCAGGTAAAGAATCACTGGTTTAGACATTCGATTCCTCGACAATCGAGATTTGTGTTTGTGCCACCCTTGTATTTTGACCAACTTTAAACAGACAATTAGTTTTCAATGATACTTTAGCACAGCGACATCTCGGCTCCCTACACAAACCTTCCAATTCCAGTTATGGATACGGTTGAAGGACGTCGGCGTTGGGTGTCATTGTCACTGCGCCCTGGCTGCAGCAGTGTACGCGCGCGGCAATCAGAGCAAACACTCCCAGCCAGCTCGCTATTAATGACCCTCGTTGTGTCCTAATTGCCTTCCTATTGCATGAATGTCAAGCACCGCACAAACACAAATTGCACACTCGTCGCCTCAAGAGCGGAGTTAATCTGCGAGTGAGTCGCAGCGGCTTGTAAAGCAGCAGCAAGTGGTCTCCGGACATTAATTGGATGCGGATCACTTGGGAGAATGTACTCTCAAATATTTACTGTAGTAGGATTGTGCTGTAAGTAGTAAAAACTGACATTTAAAAGGTTTATTTTATTGACTGCATCGAAAATTGTGTTATTTCCCAAACAATACTGGGTTTCTGCAGGTAGCAGCAAATCTAATGTAACGCGTTTTAGTGCATTTTGCTACTGCAGATCGGTATTATATATATATATATATATATATATATATATATATATATATATATATATATATATATATATATATATATATATATATATATATATATATATACATATGTGTATATATATTAGGGCTGCAACTAACGATTAATTTGATAATCGATTAATCTATTAATCTGTCGATTATTACTTCGATTAATCGATTAATAATCGGATAAAAGAGACAAACTACATTTCTATCCTATCCAGTATTTTATTGGGGAAAAAAACAGCATACTGGCACCATACTTATTTCGATTATTGTTTCTCAGTTGTTTGTAAATGTTGCAGTTTATAAATGAAGGTTTATTAAAAAATAAAAATAAAATAAATAAATAAATAAAAATAATAATTAAAAAAAATATATTAAAAAAAACTTTGCGCATGCGCATAGCATAGATCCAACGAATCGATGACTAAATTAATCGGCAACTATTTTAATAATCGATTTTAATCGATTTAATCGATTAGTTGTTGCAGCCCTATATATATATATATATATATATATATATATATATATATATATATATATATATATATATATATATATATATATATATATATATATATATATATATATATGTGTGGGGGGGAAACAATCACAAGACTACTTCATCTCTACAGGCCTGTTTCA
>NC_084740.1:81017187-81027316 GCF_033978785.1 Entelurus aequoreus
TGCCAAAAGTATTTGGCCACCCATCCAAATGATCAGAATCAGGTGTCCTAATCACTTGGCCCGGCCACAGGCGTATGAAATCAAGCACTTAGGCATGGAGACTGTTTCTACAAACATTTGTGAAAGAATGGGCCGCTGTCAGTGATTTCCAGCGTGGAACTGTCATAGGATGCCACCTGCGCAACAAATCCAGTCGTGAAATTTGCTCGCTCCTAAATATTCCAAAGTCAACTGTCGGCTTTATTATAGTGTACAGCTCTGGTGTTGGTACATTCGCAGCCACCTGCACAAATGTACTTCAAAATGTAACAATCAAAATAAATATGATTTTTTTTTTGTTTACTAGGGCATGCATATATAATATGCATTAGTTTGACCATTTAAAATCAGCGATAGTAAAAAGGAGATGCTTGGAAATAGCATAAAAATGGCCCAAAAACTTGGAAAAACGCGATTCATAGCGTTACTTTTTGGTGTAACCATCATGAGCGTTCTGTTCAGGTATATTTCTTTTATATTTTGATAAATCATCATATTTATGTATTACTAAATTTAAATAGGTACTGGTCAATCTTTAAGCTGTGTGTATTTGATTTCAGTTTGCTTTTGACATCTTATTTAGAATTGTAGTTGAAACTTTTACAACCTTGTGTTGCGCTCATGATGGCGTAACCAAACTAGATTTCATTTAATGATCTTATTTTGAATATGTATTCCCTTTTTTACATTTAGTATATTTATATATTAATTTCAGTGTTTCCCATAAACTGCCAAGATACCTGTGGCGGTGGGGGCGTGACTATGGGCGTGGCTACGGGCGTGGTCACCATGACATCATCGAGCAATTTGCATAATTTACTACAATGATTTGATTTTCTCTAAAAAGGCTCAAAAAATGTATACTTACTAATTAATAATAACAGTTTTGTTTTAAACGTCCATCCATCCATCCATTTTACAATATAATTACAACACTTTATGTACATATTTATATACAGATTTAAACAATAAGTTATTCACTGAAATATATTTATTAATTGTGGTTCTTACAAAAAATATATAAGCTAAAATGTGTCAAAGCTCTGCCCCTTTAATTAGTGCATACTAAATAATTTAACTTTAGCCTACTACTACAACCATATTATTTACCAGCAACATAAAGTGAAACAGAGGCAGAGGTGTCCTGCCACAGTCAGTAACAAATAAACAGAAAACAGTAGTGGTGGTAGATAGACACAGAGCTTCATCAAACATCTGATCCACTGAACAAAGAGCTCCAAAAATCTTGAACTTTAGACTGCCATCAGTTTTACTCCCTACACTTAACCATGTGTTTCCTACTGCCTGCAGACTTTGCACCCTTTGTTATATACACATGTTGTGTTTCTAATATAAATACATTTAATAAAGTCAAATACAAATAAGGCAACAAGAGAAGTATCCTACACTTCTCTTTTGTAAAGTAAATCTGAACAGCAGATATGGGCATCTACATCAACTATATGATTTGCCTGAGAAGCTGGACAGGACAAAAAAGAAAGAAAAAAAAATAAATTATTATTATCATTATTATTATTACTATTATTATTATTATTATTATTTTTTTTTTATTTATTTATTTTTTTTAATTTGTGGCGGACGTAATTCTTTCGTGGCGGGCCGCCACAAATAAATGAATGTGTGGGAAGCCCTGCATTTACAAACATTGAATACATTTCAAATATCAATAAAATGCAATTGCCTTCATCTTATAGGGTAATGTTTAGTTACACCAAGTCATGAGCGTAACACTAAGCTTCATCACTTTGACTTGTAATATCTCTAATTCTGCTGGTTTTTTATGCTTTTTTTCTTTTCGGAACATGTACTATACATATGTGTACAGCTCCACTAATGGACATTGGAGTGTTACTTTCAAAGGCAAAATTAAAGTATTGCTAAAAACATAATTTTATATGGGACTTTATTGTATTATATGTATAGTATATGTTCACGTGAATGCCGCTGAAACATAATGTTTCAGCGGAAAAACAACAACAAGCTTAAGCTTACATGAACTCAACGTCAAATTTGAGGAAGCACATGGCGGTAAGTAACGTTAGTAGATATTTTGGCTGTCACCGTAGGCTGATGTTAGCTTCCCTGCTATGAATCACTGTCAAATGTACATCGTGTGGGGACATTTATTAACGCACTGCAGCCTCATAGACAGACACAAACACACACACACAAACACACACACACGCACAGTCGAACACACACGCACGCATGCATAGAAACACCAATCAGTGTGTTCCCAGGTGCAGCCCACACCTATCAGTTTATGGTTTACGTAGAGACTAACTTGTTATTTTCCTTTGTAATATCTGCCTACTGAGCCTATGGTGCTGTTAAGTTATTGTGGCTCAATTTGCCTTAATTTTTGTTATGTTAATGTATTATTATTTAATATATATTATTGTTTTAGTTGCTTAAGAGATATTCATGGCTCTGAATTTGCTCATTGTTATTTTCATGTTTTTGTGCATTATTTGTTGCCGTCATCATTAAACGAACAGGTTACTCATCAGTTACTCAGTACTTGAGTCGTTTTTTCACAACATACTTTTTACTTTTACTCAAGTAAATATTTGGGTGACTACTCCTTACTTTTACTTGAGTAATAAATCTCTAAAGTAAGAGTACTCTTACTTGAGTACAATTTCTGTCTACTCTACCCACCTCTGCTAAAAGGTTCTGTTTCTGCAAGGTTCAAAGGCGCAAACAAGACAAGGACAGTATTGTGAGATCACGTATGAGCGTGTCATGGTGGATGACAGACCGCCGCAGTTGACGAGGGCACGTACGCAACGGTATCGGCACATTTGCCATCAACACCACTTAAACAGGTTCACGCAAAACCATCTGTTAGGCTCTGACACCGCAAAACACACACACACTTGACACTGGCGGTGTCTTATGAGAAGGTGCTATACTTGTGTGAGGTTGTGAATTTACATTTTTACGAGGCTCTCCATATGCTGATGGGAGCGACAGTAGGTGTCGACACCAACACCTCGCTGAGGTGATTCTCCTACACGAGCATTGTTTAGGCTTGTTCACTCACCACCAACGGAAAACAGCCCTAGGAGCTTCCTATTGGTGGGCAGCAGGAAGTTGTTGTGTTGCAAGTCATTATCGAGGTCTCTGCGTTTTGTACAGAACAGAGTCAAAGTGCGCGCTTTCTTTCACACAATGTCAGCGTTTCACCAATCAAATGCAGTCTCTGGTGACGTTTGACTCCGTTTCACCAATCAAATGCAGTCACTGGTGACGTTTGACTCCGTTTCACCAATCAAATGCAGTCACTGGTGACGTTTGACTCCGTTTCACCAATCAGATGCAGTCACTGGTGACGTTTGACTCCGTTTCACCAATCAGATGCAGTCACTGGTGACGTTTGACTCCGTTTCACCAATCAAATGCAGTCACTGGTGACGTTTGACTCCGTTTCACCAATCAGCTGCAGTCACTGGTGACGTTTGACTCCGTTTCACCAATCAAATGCAGTCACTGGTGACGTTTGACTCCGTTTCACCAATCAGATGCAGTCTCTGGTGACGTTTGACTCCGTTTCACCAATCAAATGCAGTCACTGGTGACGTTTGACTCTGTTTCACCAATCAAATGCAGTCACTGGTGACGTTTGACTCCGTTTCACCAATCAGCTGCAGTCACTGGTGACGTTTGACTCCGTTTCACCAATCAAATGCAGTCACTGGTGACGTTTGACTCCGTTTCACCAATCAGATGCAGTCTCTGGTGACGTTTGAGTCCGTTTCACCAATCAAATGCAGTCACTGGTGACGTTTGACTCCGTTTCACCAATCAGATGCAGTCACTGGTGACGTTTGACTCCGTTTCACCAATCAGATGCAGTCACTGGTGACGTTTGACTCCGTTTCACCAATCAAATGCAGTCACTGGTGACGTTTGACTCCGTTTCACCAATCAGCTGCAGTCACTGGTGACGTTTGACTCCGTTTCACCGATCAAATGCAGTCACTGGTGACGTTTGATTCCGTTTCACCGATCAGATGCAGTCACTGGTGACGTTTGACTCCGTTTCACCAATCAGATGCAGTCACTGGTGACTAGGGATGATACTCGAAACCGGTTTTCCCGGTTGTTCGATAAGAAAAGAACAGAGTCCTTCGACTCGAATCCCTTTTTGAGAACCGGTACCCGTTATCGAGACCACTATAGTAAAGAAAAAGAGTTGCTTCTTTATTCGAATCCCTGGGAACGAATCCCGTCCTGACCAGAAATGCTCCGTGAGACATCACAAGAAATGGCGTCACGTAGCTCAGTCGTTAGGCGCAGATAGGGAAAGCAGGAAAAAAATGGACCGGAAAAAGCGCTCCGAGGTGTAATAAAGTTCAAAACAAAAGGTATAATCCAATGAATAACTTTACTGAGAGATTTTAGCAGGGTAAAACACATGACGAACACTTTTACGACCAACCGGAAACATAGCAACCAGGCTAGCAACGCACCTCCTTTACGGCAGCTGGCGCAACGTTCTTAAAGCAACCGCAGCACATACATATATATACAACACATCTCCCTTTTTGAACTTTTGTTTTTCTTTCCTTGTAAACAAAACAAAATCACACTGTAGATGTGTTGTCTGTCTAATTATAAATAATGCAGACGAGGCGTGTTGGCTGAGTTTTTGACGTTTACTTTCACAGCGTGCTCATAAACTCATTCTTAGCTGCCGGGTGGCGACATGCAACAACACTTTTCGGGGCTACCGCGCATGCTCGTCACTCCCGTTGCATGCTGGGTAGTGCAGTTGTTATATTCCCTAGCTCATAACATTTTTCCCCCTATAAAGAAAGATTTTAACTCAATAAAGTGTATTTCTTTTTTTAGCTTTAACTTTTCATTTTTTAGCATTGTAACCACATTTGCACACAACTTTTCTCTTCATAGAATTTTCTTTCAATAAAGAAATAAAGTGCAAAAATGTCAAAGCATCATAACAAACAGTTATGTCAAATAGCAGCAGAAGTGCACTTTTTGGAGAGCTGTATTATTTTCAGTTTTGTGCCCAAGGGACTGATTTTATTTAACACTATATTATTATTTATACACCTATAGTGATCACAGAGACAGGTTGTTTTTGTGTTACTGTATATATTTGTTTTTCTGAAAAATCCCACTTAATATACCTTGGGTAACAACAGTCAATATTTATTTTTTTTATTTTATTTTTTTAGGGGGGTAACATTCAATATTTTATTTATTTATTAGATTTTATTTTTTTCTTATATAATAAAAGTGAGCTTTTGTTAAAACAAATATTGTGTGTTTTTTTTCCATATACAACAACCTATCTGGACTCGATAAGAGAATCGATAAGGAATCGGTTCGATAAGAGGATTCGATAATAGGCTCGAACTCGATAATTTCTTATCAAACATCATCCCTACTGGTGACGTTTGACTCCGTTTCACCAATCAAACAGAGCCAGGCGGTTACATGATTAACAAGCTTAAGCTTACATGAACTCAACATCAAATTTGAGGAAGCACATGGCGGTAAGTAGTGTTAGTAGATATTTTGGCTGTCACCGTAGGCTGATGTTAGCTTCCCTGCTATGAAACACTGTCAAATGTACATCGTGTGGGGACATTTATTAACGCACTGCAGCCTCATAGACACACACACACACACACACACACACACACACACACACACACACACACACACACACACACACACACACACACACACACACACACACACACACACACACACACACACACACACACACACGCATGCATAGAAACACCAATCAGAAGTGCACAGTGTGTTCCCAGGTGCAGCCCACACCTATCAGTTCATGGCTTGCGTAAAGGCTAACTTGTTATTTTCCTTTGTAATATCTGCCTACTGAGCCTATGGTGCTGTTAAGTTATTGTGGCTCAATTTGCCTTATTTTTTTTATGTTAATGTATTATTATATAATATATATTATTGTTTTAGTTGCTTAAGAGATATTCATGGCTCTGAATTTGTTCTTTGCTATTTTTATGTTTGTGTGCATTATTTGTTGCCGTCATCATTAAACAAACAGGTTACTCATCAGTTACTCAGTACTTGAGTAGTTTTTTCACAACAGACTTTTTACTTTTACTCGAGTAAATATTTGGGTGACTACTCCTTACTTTTACTTGAGTAATACATCTCTAAAGTAACAGTACTCTTACTTGAGTACAATTTCTGGCTACTCTACCCAGCTCTGCAAATACACGTACCGCTACACCCCTAATTACGTTAAATGTCATTTGTATCGTATATCGTCTTGGCTTTCATGCGTGAGTAAATATACGTGGGTTCTAAATGAGGGAGGACAGTTTTCCAAACTCCTGGGAGAACCCCAGAGGGAACGTGGGACTGGAAGATGAATTATCCCAGGTAGAAACGCGGCAGTCTGACGAAGCGAGCGCTCCCTTTTTGTTCCGAGGTGCTTCCTTTGTGCTCCACTTTGATAGCATCTCCACGCGGCGCCTTGAGGCCCCGCCACACAAAGGAATATGAGACGTGGACTCGCCATTATTCAGGTGCGTCATCCCCCCCCCCTCCCCCTCCCCCCCCCGCTCCAATGTGTGAGTCAGTCCTCGGTCTCGGGAAAGTGAGGCTGGTTGAAACGTTTCTCACCAACAGGTTTAGTGGCATGGAAATAAAGATTTTTGTACAAAATGTAAGTGCAGGAGCATCTAACAGGACTAATGGGTAAGAAGAAGCAGGTGGACAACGCCGTAATGGCAGGAGAGCTTCCTTACGGAGGAGGATGAAGGAGCGAGCGTCTCACAAGGCTGTCATTACCGGACTAAAAAGGCCTTGTGGAGTGGGCGGCTGATCACAACCTCCATTAGCACGCCAGCAGATGAAGAAGAAGCAGCAGCAGGAGGAGGAGGAGGAGGAGGAGGAGGAGGAGGACGCCGCTCCCAACTCAATGAGAGACACTTGAAACGGCGCCCATCTCATCCACGGGCGATGGTTTTATATACATGGAATAATGCAATCATCCTCTTGCAAATATGATGATGATTATTATTATTTGGGAGAGTTGATTAGAATCAATACGGAATTGACACTCTGCAAGTGTTGTTAGAGGTCTGTTAAAAAGATGCTGCATTCAAGGCCGCTGGGAAATAGGAAATACTCCATTCAGAGCTTGCGAGGTCGCGTTGAAAGTGGGGGGAAAAATGGCTGACGACCTGCTTTTAGGTACAGATTGTAGTGTTGTGCCGATACCAATATTTTGGTGCCGGTACCAAACTTATTTTGATACTTTTCGGTACTTTTTGTAAATAAAGGGGACCACAAAAATGTGCATTATTGGCTTTATTTGAACAAAAACCTTAGGGTACATTGAACATATGTTTCTTATTGCAAGTTTGTCCTTAAATAAAATAGTGAACACACAAGACAACTTGTCTTTTAATTAGAGATGTCCGATAATATCGGTCTGCCGATATTATCGGCCGATAAATGCGTTAAAATGTAATATCGGAAATGATCGGTATCGTTTTTTTTATTATCAGTATCGTTTTTTATTTTTTTTATTTTAGTTTTTTTTATTAAATCCACATAAAAACACAAAATACACTTACAATTAGTGCACCAACCCACCCCATTTACACTCATTCACACAAAAGGGTTGTTTCTTTCTGTTATTAATATTCTGCTTCCTACATTATATATCAATATATATCAATACAGTCTGCAAGGGATACAGTCCGTAAGCACACATGATTGTGCGTGCTGCTGCTCCACTAATAGTACTAAGCTTTAACAGTTAATTTTACAAATTTTCATTCATTACTAGTTTCTATGTAACTGTTTTTATATTGTTTTACTTTCTTTTTTATTCAAGAAAATGTTTTTGATTTATTTATCTTATTTTATTAATTTTTAAAAAAGTACCTTATCTTCACCATACCTGGTTGTCCAAATTAGGCATAATAATGTGTTAATTCCACGACTGTATATATCGGTTGATATCGGTATCGGTTGATATCGGTATCGGTTGATATCGGTATCGGTAATTAAAGAGTTGGACAATATCGGCATATCGGATATCGGCAAAAAGCCATTATCGGACATCCCTACTTTTAATAGTAAGTAAACAAACAAAGGCTCCTAATTAGTCTGCTGACATATGCAGTAACATATTGTGTCATTTATACATCTATTATTATGTCAACATTATTAAGGACAAGCGGTAAAAAATGAATTATTAATCTACGTGTTCATTTACTGTTAATATCTGCTTACTTTCTCTTTAAACATGTTCTATCTACACTTCTGTTAAAATGTAATAATCACTTATTCTTCTGTTGTTTGATACTTTGCATTAGTTTTGGATGATACCACAAATTTGGGTATCAATCCGATACCAAGTAGTTACAGGATCATACATTGGTCATATTCAAAGTCCTCATGTGTCCAGGGACATATTTCCTGACTTTATAAAGATAATATAAATTGTTTTTAAATGAAAGAAGATGTTGTGATGCCATAAAATATCGAAGTAATCATAGTAGTATATAGACTAGATACGCTATTGTACTTGGTATCATTACTGTGGATGTTAGGTGTAGATCCACCAATGGTGTTTGTTTACATTTTGACGCCGGTGAGCTACGGGACCGGTACTTTTTAGAGACGGTATAGTACCGAATATGATTCATTAGTATCGCGGTACTATACTAATACCGGTATACCGTACAACCCTAACAGATAGTTTAATTTTATGTGTGGTACAGTCACATGGCCTCATCACGCTTTGACGATTGCAGGTTTCCTACATAGCAGATTTGTTTTATTTGTTGTTCAGTTGTTGTTGTTTTTAGCAATGAACCACTGTAACCTTTTCTAATGCATAAAAATGGCAAAATTGACCTAAAATATCAATACTACAGCAGTATTGGCAACTAGATGAGAGCCCAACCGTGTAGAACAGTGGTCCCCAACCTTTTTGTACTTGCGGACCGGTCAACGCTTGAAAATGTGTCCCACGGACCGGTGGGGGTGTGTGTGGGGTGTGTGTGTGTGTGTGTGTGGGGGGGGGGGGGGGGGGGGGTTAGTAAAAAAAATAAAAATAAAAAAAATAAACAATTTTTTTTTTTTTGTTTTTTTTTTGGTCATAAATAAATACAATCATGTGCGCTTACGGACTGTATCCCTGCAGACTGTATTGATTTATATTGATATATAATGTATATATTGTGTTTTTTATGTTGATTTAATTTTAAAAAAACAATTTTTTTTTTTATTTTTTTTTTAATATCTTGTGCGGCCGCGGCCCGGTACCAATCAGTCCACGGACCGGTACCGGGCCGCGGCCCGGTGGTTGGGGACCACTGGTTTAGAACACAGGTGTCAAACTCAAGGCTCGGGAGGCCAAATCTGGCCCGCCACATTTTCTTATGTGGCCCGCGAAAGCCTGGAAATAATATGTGTTAATAAAAATGCTTAATGTTCTCTTACTAATTATATTTGTTCTTTCCCTTTTGACAATAAAAATTATGTACTGCATGCAATTGCATATCTTTTAAAATTCAATATTACCAAAATAAAAATATTATATTATCATGTATTCCAAAAATGTTTGTTTGTTAAAATGAAGATAAATACTGTACTTAAATATCTGCTTGACTTATGATTTTCAAAACAAATGATCAATTGAATTGTAGACTGTATAATTGACTGTAGATTTTACGGTTAAATTCCGCCGACTGAGTTTTTTTTTACCGTAAAATCAACTTTGGTACTGTTTTTTCCCATATACAGTAAGACACTAAGACATTAATGAACAAACAAAAAAAAACATTAAAACAACAAGATATTACGGTTAAAAAAATGTTTTACTGCTAAAGACAGTGATATTGTTTCTCCATTCCATTCCATTTAATCCATTTTTTTATATGCTGTAAAAAAACAACAACACTACTTTTACTGTAAATTTGACTGAGCTACCCATTTTTAAAGTAAAACTTAAATATATATTATATTTAATATTTACTATTTAGAAAGTTTTCACGCTTTAGCTTGAGAAATATTTGATTTGAAA
>NC_084740.1:81027336-81049836 GCF_033978785.1 Entelurus aequoreus
AGCAAGCCACATCGGTGTGTAAAGGATATCACCACATGGGCTCAGGAACACTTCAGAAACCCACTGTCAGTAACTACAGTTGGTCGCTACAGCTGTAAGTGCAAGTTAAAACTCTCCCATGCGAGGCGAAAACCGTTTATCAACAACACCCAGAAACGCCGTCGGCTTCGCTGGCCCGAGCTCATCCAAGATGGACTGATACAAAGTGGAAAAGTGTTCTGTGGTCTGACGAGTCCACATTTCAAATAGTTATTTTATTTTTTTTGAAGGGGGGGTACTAATAATAATAACAAGTTAATAACATAAAAACAAAAACAACAATGCAGCAGAAACAAATGATGGGTGGGGGGGGGGGGGCTGGATGACATCACTAGTCAGAACATGTCCTTTAGAATCACTTCTAATATACTTTATTGATACACTAATCACTTATTGATATACTTTATTGATACTCTCATCACTTTATTGATACACTTTATTGATACACTAATCACTTTATTGATACACTTTATTGATACACTAATCACTTTATTGATACACTAATCGCTTTATTGACACACCCTCTTGTTTGCAGAAATTCTGCAGGACTTCCTGAAGGACGCCAGACAACTTCAAAGGATTTACCACACCTTTGATCAGCAACCAATCAGAGGCCAGTGTTTGGATGGAGCAGGTGATCAGCAGCACCTTGGAGGTGATCATGAAGGTATGTGTGGAAGAACTTCAGGTGTGAATGAATGACCTCCATGAATTGATTAACGTGGACCCCGACTTAAACAAGTTACCATTTAGTGGTCAATTGTTTTTGGAAACTGTGGACGTCGTGTCCTCCGGACCAAAGAGGAAAAGAACCATCCGGATTGTTGTAGGCGCAAAGTGTAAAAGCCAGCATGTGCGATGGTATGGGGGGTGTATTAGTGCCCAAGACATGGGTAACTTACACATATGTGAAGGCACCATTAATGCTGAAAGGTACATACAGCTTTTGGAGCAACATATGTTGCCATCCAAGCAACGTTACCATGGACGCCCCTGCTTATTTCAGCAAGACAATGCCAAGCCACGTGTTACATCAACGTGGCTTCATAGTAAAAGAGTGCGGGTACTAGACTGGCCTGCCTGTAGTCCAGACATTGAAAATGTGTGAAGCCTAAAATAGCAGAAGGGAGACCCCCGGACTGTTGAACAACTTAAGCTGTACATCAAGCAAGAATGGGAAAGAATTCCACCTGAGAAGCTTCAAAAATGTGTCTCCTCAGTTCCCAAACCTTTACTGAGTGTTGTAAAAGGAAAGGCCATGTAACACAGTGGTGAACATGCCCTTTCCCAACTACTTTGGCACGTGTTGCAGCCATGAAATTCTAAGTTTTTTGCAAAAAAAAATAAAGTTTATGAGTTTGAACATCAAATATGTTGTCTTTGTAGTGCATTCAACTGAATATGGCTTGAAAATGATTTGCAAATCATTGTATTCCGTTTATATTTACATCTAACACAATTTCCCAACTCATATGGAAACGAAAAGACTCATGATGAGCACATTTTATCACTGGAACAGGTCATTCCCTTTATTTTTTAATTGGATTTTAAAAAAAATTAAATCCGCATTGAGTTAAAATTGTAGTCCTGACATTCCGTGCATTGCATGGTGGGGCCCCTCAGTACATCACTGACTTGCTATGCCCCTACTCTTCAGGGCGCAGCCTCCGGTCTTCAGGCCAGTGTCTTCTAAAGCAGTGTTTTTCAACCACTGTGCCGCGGCACACAGGTGTGCCGTGGGAGATTATGTCATTTCACCTATTTGGGTTCAAAATATTTCACGCAAACCAGTTGGAGGTAGCGGGGGGTGTATATTGTAGCGTCACGGAAGAGTTAGTGCTGCAAGGGGTTCTGGGTATTTGTTCTGTTGTGTTACGGTGCGGATGTTCTCCCGAAATGTGTTTGCCATTCTTGTTTGGTGTGGGTTCACAGTGTGGCGCATATTTGTAACAGTGTTAAAGTTGTTTATACGGCCACCCTCAGTGTGACCTGTATGGCTGTTGACCAAGTATGTCTTGCATTCACTTGTGTGTGTGTGAAAAGCCGTAGATATTATGTGACTGGGCCGGCACGCAAAGGCAGTGCCTTTAAGGTTTATTGGCGCTCTGTACTTCTCCCTACGGCCGTGTACACAGCGGCCTTTTAAAAAGTCATACATTTTACTTTTTGAAACCGATACCGATAATTTTGAAACAGATACCGATAATTTCCGATATTAATTTTAACGCATTTATCGGCCGTCAGTCCGATAATATCGGACATCCCTAGAATTGTATTATTATTGTGTATTATCTTGTTGGATGATTAATTTTAAAAAAAAATAATAATAATAAAATAAAATAAAATAAAAATGCAATACAAGAACAATAATAATTATACAAAATTCTAATTATTTGCCCAACATTTAATTTCCAATGTCTTTTTGGACATTTTAATGAAATGAACATATGTGGATACAATTTTTTTTTATAATTTCAAAATATGATTAATTCTATATCTTCTTTATTTTATTTATTTACAATCCAATCCAATCCAATCCACTTTATTTATATAGCACATTTACACAACAATAATGTTTCCAAAGTGCTGCACAGCCATGTTAAAAACTATATTAAAAACAATATTAAAAACGATATTAAAAATAATATTAAAAACAATATTATGCTACACCAATGACTGAATAAAAACAAAGAATAAATGAATAGAAAACCAATACAGAGACAATATAAAAAATAAATATGATTAAAAACGATACAAAGTGAAAAACACTTGAAAACTCCAACATAGAAATGGCAATAACTCTTTTAGTATGGTCCACCGGGTGTTGTTGAACCTAGTGTATGTGAAGTGACATGTGTCACATCTCCTCAAGCTGTCCGGCTAATCATGCTAATGTGAAGTGTCGCAACGGCCCAAAGCTGTGTTACATCCAGGTTATTAATACCCACGCCACACCCCTCTTCCTCCACCTACTCCCGCTTCCTGGATGACTGTGCGGTTTGGAAGTTTCACCACTTGTTAGCATAAATCAAGGCTGCGCTAAAGTTTAGCTAATTTGCAGCTGAAAGGGATCGTTATTAATGCTAATGAGGGTAAATAAATCACACTGGATTTAAATTCAAAGCGTGTGCGCCTATGGTGATTCACCTTTACTTTGAGAAAGAAAGAAAAAATGGAAAAAAAAAAAAAGACTTTTTTTTTTATGCGGTCTATGAATAATAGCTGATAATGAATTAACTTCCACAGGAAGTTAATTATTTAAAATGTCTTACCGTCATTAGCGCCCTGCTGTTTGACATTCCCAACTGCAAGATATTATGCTCATATTTTTGGACAGAGCAAAAACTTCCAATTTAATTCTGTGTTATTGGTTGTGGTGCACCAAATCTGCCCGGCAACAAGTTACCCCCGCAATAATGTGTGGGCATGACGGGAATTAAACTGTTTTTTTATTGGTCTATGGGGCACAAATGATTTTGCCCTTCATGAATTCTGCCTAGTAACAAGTGACCAAACTGTAAACAGATCCTGTTCATGAGCGCGTCAGCTCTGTATTACTCCTAATGGACATAAAGAGCATTTAATTTTTTTTTCATTTAAAGATGGGGCACAAATGATTTTGCCCTTCATGGATTCTGCCTAGCAACAAGTGGCCAAACTGTAAACAGGTCCTGTCTATGAGTTTTCAGCTCTGTATTACTCCTAATGGACATAAAGCGCTTTGAACATGTTTTTTCATTTAGAGATGGGGCACAAATGATTTTGCCCTTCATGAATTCCTGCCTCGCAACAAGTGGCCAAATTGTAAACAGGTCCTGTTCATGAGCTGTCGGGTCTGTATTACTCCTAATTGACATAGAGGGCATTGAATATTTGTTTTCATTTAGAGACGGGGCACAAATTATTTTGCCCTTCATGAATTCTGCCTAGCAACAAGTGGCCAAACTGTAAACAGGTCCTGTCTATGAGTTGTCAGCTCTGTATTACTCCTAATGGACATAAAGAGCATTGAAAATGTTTTTTCATTTAGAGAAGGGCACAAATGATTTTGCCCTTCATGAATTCTGCCTAGCAACAAGTGGCCAAATTGTAAACAGGTCCTATTCATGAGCTGTCGGGTCTGTATTACTCCTAATTGACATAGAGGGCATTGAAAAAAAATTTTCATTTAGAAGACGGGCACAAATTATTTTGCCCTTCATGAATTCTGCCTAGCAACAAGTGGCCAAACTGTAAACAGGTCCTGTCTATGAGTTGTCAGCTCTGTATGACTCCTAATGGACATGAAGCGCATTGAACATGTTTTTTCATTTAGAGATGGGGCACAAATGGTTTTGCCCTTCATGAATTCTGCCTCGCATCAAGTGACCTAATTGTAAACAGGTCCTGTTCATGAGCTGTCGGGTCTGTATTACTCCTAATTGACATAGAGGGCATTGAATATTTTTTTTCATTTAGAGACGGGGCACAAATTATTTTGCCCTTCATGAATTCTGCCTAGCAACAAGTGGCCAAACTGTAAACAGGTCCTGTCTATGAGTTGTCAGCTCTGTATTACTCCTAATGGACATAAAGAGCATTGAAAATGTTGTTTCATTTAGAGATGGGGCACAAATGATTTTGCCCTTCATGAATTCTGCCTAGCAACAAGTGGCCAAATTGTAAACAGGTCCTATTCATGAGCTGTCGGGTCTGTATTACTCCTAATTGACATAGAGGGCATTGAATATTTTTTTTCATTTAGAGACGGGGCACAAATTATTTTGCCCTTCATGAATTCTGCCTAGCAACAAGTGGCCACACAGTAAACATGTCATGTTCATGCGCTGTCTGCGCTGTATTAAAAACAGTTTAGTGCAGGGGTCACCAACCTTTTGAAACCAAGGGCTACTTCTTGGGTACTGATTAATGCGAAGGGCTACCAGTTTGATACACACTTAAATCAATTGCCAGAAATAGCCAATTTGCTCAACTTACCTTTAACTCTGTTATTATTAATAATTAATGATATTTATCTTTGTGGAAACACTGATCATCTTAATGATTTCTCACAATAAATATATATAGAAACAGATAAATATCAATATGCAACACTTTATTTTTATATTTTCTCTAAGTGCACATTTTTCAAATTGAACATTTTCAAATGATCACTTCTAAGACAGTCTTGTGAAATCACAATATCCCATTTTAACTAGCTAGCCACTAACATTGTTTAACAAATCATGAATTACTTTGCACCATGTTTGTACAAATAATAACTCATGTAAAATACAAAAGTAAACTCTCAAATTTTTAAATCATGTCACACTTTGAACTGGACACCAAATCTGTTATCTGTTTCTTTGTCAGTTAGTGGGAAGCCTGGCATTGCATGCTGTTAACTAGTGTGTTGTACTCTGGTGTGTAACTTGACACTGCAACTCTGAGTGAGTCTTGCAGATGTGTATCAGTGAGGCGTGTTCTGTGTTTCTTCTTGATGAAGTTCATGTCAGAAAAGGCTGATTCACAAAGATAAGATTTTTCCTCATTGTTTGCGGAACCTTCTTAATCTTTTGGACATATTTTCACAGCAATCTGGCCTTAAGCTTAATTATGATAAATGTAAAATGTTAAGGATCGGAAATCTAAAGGGAACGTCCTTTCGAATGGAATGCAAAGTGTTTTGTTTATAAATTATATGCAATCTGTTGTGTTCCCTAATTTTTTTCTGTGTACATGAATGAAGGTGTGTGTTGCTGAGTCCGACTTGGACATTATCTGGACTGGGCCTGGTTTAAAAATCCCTTTAAAAAAATCTAATTTCATTGACAACCTGGTCTGTTGAAGATAAGGCCCTTTTTTAAAAAAAATAAATAAAATAAGATAAATAAATAAAAAACATTTTCTTGGATAAAAAAGAAAGTAAAACAATATAAAAATAATTACATAAAAAATAGTAATTAATGAAAATGTTAGTGGACCAGCAGCCTATACAATCATGTGTGCTTCAGGGACTGTGTCCCTTGCAGATGTGTTGTCTATGCTGTGGGAACCAGAATATTGGTAGCAGAAAGAAATAACCCTTTTTGTGTGGATGAGTGTGCATGGGGGAGGTTGTTTGGGTTGATGCACTGATTGAAAGTGTATCTTGGGTTTTTCTATATAGATTTAATTTAAAAAATAAAAATAAAAAAAAAATTAAAAAAAAAAAATTTTTTAATTTTTTTTTTTTTTTTTTTTTTTTTTAGAACAGGCCCGCGGGCGACTCATCTGGTCCTTACGGGCGACCTGGCGCCCGCGGGCACCGCGTTGGTGACCCCTGGTTTAGTGAGAGTGGAGGGCATAGAACAGACTTTCATTTGCCTACAGTATGGGGTAAAAATGATTTTTCCCTTCCTGAATTGCATCGAGCAACAAGTGGCCACACAGTAAACATGTTCTGTCCAAATGTATTACTGTAGAAACCTCCTAGTGGACATGGAGGGCATTGAACCGATTTTTATTGGCCTACTAGGCACAAAGGATTTTGCCTATCACAAACCCAGATCAACATCCTGGTAGGCATGACGAGCATCAATTCTTTTTTTTTGGCGTATGGGGCACAAATTAAGTTGCCCTTCATGAAATCTGCCTAGCAACAAGTGACCACACAGTAAACGGGTCCTGTTCCTGCATTGTCAGCTCAACATCCTATTTGGAATGACGAGCATCAAACCATTTTTTATTGGCCTGTGGGGCACAAAATATTTTCTTCTGCACAAAAGCTGCCTCACAATAAAGTAAATGTTGTATAAAAAAAACAGTCTAGTGGGCGTGGACGGCATAGAACAGTTTTTCATTGGCTAATGGAGCACAAATGATTTTGCCCTTCCTGAATCCTGCCTAGCAACAAGTGACCACACAACAAACATGTGCTCTTTCCCGCATTGTCAGCTCAACATCCTAGTGGGCATGACGGGCATCAAAGTGTTTTTTGGCCTATGGCAGTGTTTCTTAACCATAGGGGCGGGACCCACTGTTGGGCGACGAGCGCCCCTTAGAGAGCCGCCAAAAAACATGTGCTTCTCAGTGGTTTAATACACTTTTCCACCACTTGTGGCAAAAATGTCAATATGAAACAAACAGAGGAAGTCTGGAGCGAAAGACTTAGAGAAGTGTCTTTAAGTGCAAAAATTATGACTAAAGTAGTGAAACTGTATTTTCATTTGCATTTTAATTTCATTTTAGAAACATATATATTATTATTGTTTACTGTTGATTTAATTAGAATGCATTTATGTTAGCAATGCCTAATTGTATGCAGTAGTTCTATTTTTCATCAGTTTTTATGAGTCCCGTCTTTTGCACTATTTAATTCGGTGTTTTTCCCACCTTTTTTGAGCCAAGTCACATTTTTTGCGGTGAAAATATCCGGAGGCACACCACCAGCAGAAATCGTTAAAAAAACAAAACTCAGTTGACAGTAAAAAAGTCGTTGTCGCAATTGTTGGATGTGACTTTAAAGCATAACCAAGTATGTATCAATATAGCTCTTGTCTCTTTTTTGCAGTTTTCCTGTGTGCAGTGTTTTGGTTTTTGTCTTGCGCTCCTATTTTGGTGGCTTTTTCTCTTTTTTTGGTGTTTTCCTGTAGCAGTTTCATGTCTTCCTTTGAGCGATATTTCCCGCATCTACTTTGTTTTAGCATTCAAAAATATTTCTGTTGTTTTTATCCTTCTTTGTGGGGACATTGTTGACTGTCATGTCATGTTCGGATGTACATTGTGGACGCCGTCTTTGCTCCACAGTAAGTCTTTGCTGTCGTCCAGCATTCTGTTTTTGTTTACTTTGTAGCCAGTTCAGTTTTAGTTTCGTTCTGCATAGCCTTCCCTAAGCTTCAATGCCTTTTCTTAGGGGCACTCACCTTTTGTTTATTTTTGGTTTAAGCATTAGATACCTTTTTACCTGCACTCTGCCTCCCACTGTTTCCGACATCTACAAAGCAATTAGCTACCGGCTGCCACCTACTGATACGGAAGAGTATTACACGGTTACTCTGCCGAGCTCTAGACTGCACCGACACATCATTTGCAGACTATAATTAATGGTTTGCAAAAAATATTTTTAACCCAAATAGGTGAAATTAGATAATCTCCCACGGCACACCCGACTGTGCCGCGGCACAGTGGTTGAAAAACACTGATTTAATTCATCAGCCTGACTTGATAATAATCTTTGTGATTAACACACACTTTCGTAACATTTGAGAAGGTTGTAAACTAGGGATGTCCGATAATGGCTTTTTGCCGATATCCGATATTCCGATATTGTCCAACTCTTTAATTACCGATACCGATATCAACCGATACCGATATCAACCGATATATGCAGTCGTGGAATTAACACATTATTATGCCTAATTTGGACAACCATGTATGGTGAAGATAAGGTACTTTTTAAAAATAATAATAAAATAAGATAACTAAATTAAAAACATTTTCTTGACTAAAAAGAAAGTAAAACAATATAAAAACAGTTACATAGAAACTAGTAATTAATGAAAATGAGTAAAATTAAGTGTTAAAGGTTAGTACTATTAGTGGAGCAGCAGCACGCACAATCATGTGTGCTTACGGACTGTATCCCTTGCAGACTGTATTGATATATATTGATATATAATGTAGGAACCAGAATCTTGATAACAGAAAGAAATGGGGGGAGGGAGGTTTTTTGGGTTGGTGCACTAATTTTAAGTGTATCTTGTGTTTTTTATGTTGATTTAATAAAAAAAATAAAAAAATTAAAATAAAAATAAAAAACCATACAGATAATAAAAAAACCGATACCGATAATTTCCGATATTACATTTTAACGCATTTATCGGCCGATAATATCGGCAGGCTGATATTATCGGACATCCCTATTGTAAACTCTAAGTAGGTTAGATGTCATTGTTAAATACGATGAATATCAAGAGTAATATTTACTCGGTCAATGGTAATATTTGAGTTGGCCCCGGGGCCCGTCTGTAGTGGAAAAGTTGGGCTTGGAGGTCTAAAGGGCTAAAAACCCCCGGCCAATGGGGTACAAAATATGTTGCCCTTTGTGAATTCTGCCTAGCAACAAGTGGCAGAACAAAATAGGTAAATATTGCCATTTAAATACCTCAATTTGTGTGTCTGGCATATGTCATTGGTTTATGGGGCACCGACGGCCGTGCCCTGGGAAAATCTGCCTAGCAACAAATTGTCGCGGTTGATGAAGTTTTATAACAAAATAGGAGAAGACTTACAGGAATTACTGCTGTCATCCTTGGTGCCGTCAAGAGAGCCATCGGGATTCATTTGCAAGTAGTATCCCTGTCTGCAATATAACCTGGTCACTATACCCTTGAGCTGGGGATCTGCAAGGGGGGAAGAAAAAAAAGAGTAAAAGATTAGAATGAAAAAAGAGTTTCCATACAGGAAGGCCAATTTCAGGCTGTGAAGATCTGTGGACATACTGAGCTCAACAGCGACCTCTCTGGTGGCTTCAAAGGGGAATGACCATGATCTATATCAGGGGTCACCAACGTGGTGCCCGCGGGCACCAGGTAGCCCGTAAGGACCAGATGAGTAGCCCGCTGGCCTGTTCTAAAAATAGCTCAAATAGCAGCACTTACCAGTGAGCTGCCTCTATTTTTTTTAAATGTTACTAGCAAGCTGGTCTCGCTTTGCCTGACATTTTTAAATCTAAGAGAGACAAAACTCAAATAGAATTTGAAAATCCAAGAAAATATTTTAAAGACTTGGTCTTCACTTGTTTAAATAAATTCATACATTTTTTTTACTTTGCTTCTTATAACTTTCAGAAAGACAATTTTAGGGAAAAAATACAACCTTAAAAATAATTTTAGGATTTTTAAACACATATACCTTTTTACCTTTTAAATTCCTTCCTCTTCTTTCCTGACAATTTAAATCAATGTTCAAGTACATTTTTTTTTTTTATTGTAAAAGAATAATAAATCAATTTTAATTTAATTCTTCGTTTTAGCTTCTGTTTTTTCGACGAAGAATATTTGTGAAATATTTCTTCAAACTTATTATGATTAAAATTCAAAAAAAAAATTCTGGCAAATCTAGAAAATCTGTAGAATCAAATTTACATCTTATTTCAAAGTCTTTTGAATTTCTTTTAAAAAATTTGTTCTGGAAAATCTAGAAGAAATAACGATTTGTCTTTGTTAGAAATATAGCTTGGTCCAATTTGTTATATATTCTAACAAAGTGTAGATTGGATTTTAACCTATTTAAAACATGTCATCAAAATTCTAAAATTAATCTTAATCAGGAAAAATTACTAATGATGTTCCATAAATTATTTTTTTTATTTTTTCAAAAAGATTCATATTAGCTAGTTTTTGTCTTCTTTTTTTCGGTTGAATTTTGAATTTTAAAGAGTCGAAATTGAAGATAAACTATGTTTCGAAATTTAATTGTCATTTTTTTAAATGTTTTTCTCCTCTTTTAATGATGTTCCATAAATTATTTTTTTAATTTTTTCAAAAAGATTCAAATTAGCTAGTTTTTCTCTTCTTTTTTTCGGTTGAATTTTGAATTTTAAAGAGTCGAAATTGAAGATAAACTATGTTTCAAAATTTAATTGTCATTTTTTTCAGGTTTTCTCCTCTTTTAAACCGTTCAATTAAGTGTACATATCATTAATTATTAATAATAACATAGAGTTAAAGGTAAATTGAGCAAATTGGCTATTTCCGGCAATTTATTGAAGTGTGTATCAAACTGGTAGCCCTTCGCATTAATCAGTACCCAAGAAGTAGCTCTTGGTTTCAAAAAGGTTGGTGACCCCTGATCTATATTGTTGGAGCTGCACTTGTATGGTTTCTCCATGAGCACAAAGCGTCGACATTACAACGACTTCCTCGAAAGCCCCAGGGAGAAGAATACAATCACTTGAACTCTGCGTGTGCGTGTAAGAGTAAAATGTAGGGAACATGGCCACAGAGGGCATAGAAAAGGCTTTTCTCCCCTTGTCTTTGTACTCCCTCCGGCACTTTGCGCCCAAGCGTGGGGTGACGACAGCGGGACAATCTGAGACCTTTCTCTGAGAGGAGCTAAGGTGAGCGGGTCTTTGCGAGATAAGTCCCGCCCCGGATCCGGAATGAAGGAATGGGTTGTCCCAGCTTGCGACATCACTAATTAAAAATCAACTACAGCAGGGGTGTCCAAACTTTTTCCACTGAGGGCCGCACACGGAAAAATGAAAGCATGTGGGGGCCATTTTGATATTTTTCATTTTCAAACCATAACAAAATATTTGGATTTTTTTAATTTATTTTACCTTTAGGGGTCCCGGGGACCATAAAGGGTCTCAGTTATTAAAATGTTAAAAATAAGCCTAATTTGTATTTTTTTTTTTAAATTTAACGCTTACAGTAAATCTCTATATCAACTTAAAAAAAAAAAGATTTTATGGCTTTTCTGTCAAAAACAACTTTGTTTTTTTATAGTAAAATTTAAATATGCAGTATTTAGTAATTAGAGCCCTAAAATATCAACAACGCAGGACATCATTGATTTTAATTATTTAATATTTTTGAGTCATCACAGTGAAAAGATAAATAAAATACCACTATATATATTTGGGATCCAAAAGGTGCCCCACTCATGAAGTGATACATTTTTATTAGGTTCAGATATATCTGTCGATTGTACGTTTGAACTATTATTTTCTTTGTTTTGCTCTTTTATCAAAGAAAACTTTGATGTTTTTATATGGCAACTACACAATATATAAATGATAATAAATGATAAATGGGTTGTACTTGTATAGCGCTTTTCTACCTTCAAGGTACTCAAAGCGCTTTGACAGTATTTCCACATTTACCCATTCACACACACATTCACACACTGATGGCGGGAGCTGCCATGCAAGGCGCTACCAGCAGCCATCAGAGGCAAAGGGTGAAGTGTCTTGCCCAAGGACACAACGGACGTGACTAGGAAGGTAGAAGGTGGGAATTGAACCCCAGTAACCAGCAACACTCCGATTGCTGGCACAGCCACTCTACCAACTTCGCCACGCCGTCCCTATATATATATGCAATATTTACCACATTTTTAAAGTGAAATATTTGAATTGGAGCCCTGAAAATAATTCATTATAACATGCATTGTTTGTCATTACTATTTTTTTTTGAGCAATGGAAAAAAATAAAAAAATAAAGAAAGACAAAAGAAAAAAAAACAACAGCCTTCATGGCAGTGTTGTGTCAACATTGCAACTTTTTCTCGTTAGATTTCACCTCATTCCACTTTTTTAATTTATTTTTTGCAATAGCATTTCCAGAATGTGTGGCGGGCCGGTAAACAATTAGCTGCGGGCCGCAAATGGCCCCCGGGCCGCACTTTGGACACCCCTGAACTACAGGCTTCCCAAATGCTGTAATAAATCAAGCATGATGAGTTGAACATATGTCAGCACGTGGCCCCGCTTTTAACTCTTTATTGCAAACGCTTACTTACAGTGTGTCATTATTTTGACTTAGTAAGTCATTATTTTGTCATATTTTTGACTTATTAAATTACTAAGTCAAAATATTGACTTACTAAGTCATAATAATGACATACTTAGTATCTCAGGTAACTAGGACTGTTTTGTGTATTGTTTTTTACTTTACGGAAAAAATATCGAGATATATACACTGTAAAAAAAAATCCTATTTTTATGGTTAATATACTTTAAATTTCTACTGTAATTTTTCTATTTTTTTTAAAATAATTTACAAAACTGTAGAATTGAAGACATTATCTGTAAATAAACAATCCACCTGTTATTTTAAGTAATATGCCAGTAATGACAAACTATGTATATTTCTATTTTTTTTACAGAAAAATACCAAATTAATTATACATAGCATTTTCTGTTTTCTTAAATAACTTTCAAATTCATGTAAAATTACAGTAATTATCTGTAACTATGGCCATCAAAATATGCCAGTAATGACAAACTATGTATATTTCTATTTTTTTTACAGAAAAATACCAAATTAATTATACATAGCATTTTCTGTTTTCTTAAATTACTTTCAAATTCATGTAAAATTACAGTAATTATATTTCATGAAATATATAGCTTGTTATATAAAAGTCTATGTCCATACTGACAATCTAACACAGGGGTGTCAAACTCAAATACAGAGTGGGCCAAAATTAGGGATGTCCGATAATGGCTTTTTGCCGATATCCGATATGCCGATATTGTCCAACTCTTTAATTACCGATACCGATATCAACCGATACCGATATCAACCGATATATACAGTCGTGGAATTAACACATTATTATGCCTAATTTGGACAACCAGGTATGGTGAAGATAAGGTACTTTTTAAAAAAATGAATCAAATAAAATAAGATAAATAATTTAAATACATTTTCTTGAATAAAAAAGAAAGTAAAAAAAAACGATACCGATAATAAAAAACCGATACCGATAATTTCCGATATTACATTGTAACGCATATATCGGCATCTCTAATAAAAGCAGTAATTAAACAAATAGTTTAGCTTCCAAGAGTGAGTGAAGAACGCACCACCGCCCCGATAGTTCCAGAAAAGACAAAGATGAAACATTAGTATCTGCTCACAGATGCTACCTGGTGGATGTTTGATCACACTGCAGCTAATTCTGGATAAATTAAACAACCGCCGCTTACCAATGCTTCAGTCACAAGAATGAGGCAAAAATACAACCTTACCTATTGTATAAGAAATATCTGGGATTGTAGAGACATGGTCTAAAACAGGGGGACTTTTGGTAGTAGGGTCTTTATTCATAAATATGTAAATATCAGGTACTACTGAGAAAAAGCCTGTACCCTATAGGAGGGACTTGTGAGAACCAGTGGTTATTTAGTGCACCTCAGTGCGCTGCGCTGGGCGCAACACTCCGGCTGCGGCAAGCAGCTGCATTCAATCATCAGCAATCAACGCACCTGTCGCTGATGAGAGGACCTGCCTTCTCAAGCCAGAGCAACCTGCTTTCCCGGGCCAGAACGTAGCTACCTGTTCCTGCACACTAAGCCGATATTTTACTAGCTATATGCATACTCTCTCTCTCTGTGTTCCACCCCCTCGTGTCCCCCTTGTCGTCTTCCAACAGTCTACCGCCGGTGCCGCGTTACAAGCTGTGTGTCTCGTCTCCCTGTGTTCCCCCTCTGGTTCTCTGGCTGCACCGTTTGGATCTCGACGCCCCGCCTCGACACGGACTTTGACGCCTCTCTATTTCCCCCCGACTTCCTTCCTGCTCACGGACCCCGAGCCAGCCTTGCCCCTCTTTGGACTTCCGCCTCTCGCTCAACACTACCGGTAACACTGGACATTTAATCCTGACACATAGTCGCACACCATACACATTTTTGGGTTATTTACACACTTCATTTATTTATATATACTGTATATATTGTGTATATATATATAAATAAATATAGAGTTAAACGACGTCCCTGCCGTCTTCTTCATTTGTACAAACCCATAACACATAAAAGATCATCGATAATCTAGTAATTGTGGAAGGATGCATACTGTATATGTTTAAGAGTTCTTTCTTTTTACATAGCCATGTTTAGAGTAGCTAGTACTTTTCCTTAGTTCCTTCTACCAGTTTCTTCAGACATTTCAGATGCCTGGTTAGTGTCTTCACCTTTGTAACGTGAAGACCTCCCCCACTGGTTTCTTATCAGTGGTGCAAGGGGGAGATGGGGGTTTTCTTTGTGTGAAAAGAAGTTGGTTTTTCCCCTAGAATGCCAGATCAACTTGAATGTATTGGTTAAGTTGAACTCCTAAAGCTTTAGTAAAACTTGAAAATATTCCAATTCTGTCTTGATGGTCCTTCTTACTCAGCATATATGTCATCGAAAGAACTTGGAATTGACTTAGATTCCCTTGGAGGAAGAACTGGTACGTAATCTATGGCCCTAATTGAGATTTACAGATATAGCCCGTCCATTCATCCCGTCATTTACAGACGAAATCGGATTTAAAACTAATCCTCCACCAATGCCAAAAAAATTAAAACATTTTAAAAAATCAGCGTGATCGCGCGCTATCAAAACACCCAGATTAATTTCAATTAAAGATGAAATAAAAATATCTTCCGGCGTCATCCTTCAAGTGAAAAGAGGCGAGACAAGGACTCGTGGGCAAGAGATGAGTCACTTTTTAGCGGAATTGGACTAAACGCGCACACATGCCGAGTGGTGCTAATCAAATGCAATTTGAACATAATCAATAATCAGATAAGAGCTACTTTGGTACATTTTGTACATTGAAAATACTATAACCAATAAAATGTAGTTATGCTAAGCTATCGGATTAAAGCATCCACATTTTATACGTTTATGTTAAATCTGAGGAAGATCAGTGGTGCAATATTTGATAATGAGGGCAGTGAGAGGTAGCATGTTAGCGCATGTGATTTATCACAAAAATGTTTTAAACATTAACCATAAGTACACGTAGATTATTCGCATGTTTTTTTTCACCGCACATGCTCCTTAAGCACAGAATTACCGGAAAGTCGTTATACAGTCAGTGATAAAGTCAATGCATCATGAGGGGACACATTTTACTGCAAAACTAACCCCAGAAAGTACCACAGGGAAGGGATTCCTGGGTGGATCTCGCATGAGAGGAAGAGGGGGGGAGGGTGTTAATCAATTTGCAATGTAGTCTGCTGAAAATGATGGAAAGCTCCACTCTACATAACAACTGACACTTTGGTCAAAGTTGGAATTGCCACAAAACAAAACACATGTTAACATATTCAACACTCTATCTAAACCTAAAAAATATAGGTTTTTAGGTTTAAAGAAATATAGGTTTTTAAGTATAAAAAATATGGGTTTTTAAGTATGAAAATATAGGTTTTTAAGTATAAAAAATAAAGATTTTTACGGATAAAACAATATAGGTTTTTAGGTATAAAAAATATAGGTTTTAAGTATAAAAAATATAGGTTTTTAATCATTAAAAAAATATAGGTTTTTAGGTATAAAAAATATTGGTTTTTAAGTATGAAAATATAGGTTTTTAAGTATAAAAAAATAAAGGTTTTTACGGATAAAAAAATATACGTTTTTAGGTTTAAAGAAATATAGGTTTTTAAGTATAAAAAATATGGGTTTTTAATTATGAAAATATAGGTTTTTAAGTATAAAAAATAAAGGTTTTTACGGATAAAAAATATAGGTTTTTAGGTATAAAAAATATAGGTTTTTAAGTATAAAAAATATAGGTTTTTAATTATTAAAAATATATAGGTTTTTAGGTATAAAAATATCGGTTTTTAAGTATGAAAATATATAGGTTTTTAAGTATAAAAAATATAGGGTTTTAGGTATAAAAAATATATACGTTTTTAAGTATAAAAAAATAGGTTTTTAGGTATAAAAAATAAAGGTTTTTAAGTATGAACGTATAGGTTTTTAAGTATAAAAAATATAGGTTTTTTTATGTATAAAAAATATAAGTTTTTAAGTATAAAAGATATATAGGTTTTTAGGTATAAAAAATATAGGTTTTTAAGTATAAAAAAATATAGGTTTTTAGGTATAAAAAATATAGGTTTTTAAGTATAAAAAATATGGGTTTTTAAGTATGAAATTATAGGTTTTTAAGTATAAAAATAAAATATTTTAAGTATAAAAAATATAGGTTTTTAGGTATAAAAAATATAAGTATAAAAATTATAGGTTTTTAAGTATAAAAATATAGGTTTTTAAGTATAAAAAAAGGCATTTGTGTTTGTCATAGTCAATCCAAATGTGTATCAGCACGAGATTTCACTCCTTTCAGCCACTAGGTGGCGTTTACGGCTCACAATCGCATTCTGTAGCAGTGTTCGGTTCCAAAAAAAAAATTCTGCGACATCTCACTGCGAGTGCAGTCCAAAGTCGCTAGAAAAATATGCTTTTGAAAGTCGCAGAAAACTTCATAAGAAGGCGTGTTAAGAAGAATACGGGAAATAATATACGCAGAAAGGATGATCTTTTTTTTAATTTTTTTTTTACACTTTTTCAAGAAATGACCACTGCTACATATATGATAGGGAGTTATGTTAAAGAGTCATTTAGGGGGAAAAAAGCATATTATTTTTCTCAAATGGAGGATCAACGTGATTTACAACAATATCGTTTGTGAAAATGATTATTAATGTAAGTATAATAATTAGATTTTTGTATATATTACAGAAAGAAAACACTTGAATGTGTTTTGATCAGATTATTCTGAATTATAGTAGTTCATGTAAATTACAGACATTGAACATTAGTAGGGAGAGTTTGTTTGATAGGTCATTTATTTTCTTTTTTTGGTGACAGATCTTATAAAGGTTGACAGTTTGACACTGGAACTGAATTCATTATTTTCTATATGGAAACATTTGTTTAAGAAACAAGCAAAATCGGAACAGATTCGACAGATTTTGGCTGGTCTCAAACCTTAATTTGCATCACTTTTCCTTGTTGGTGTCTCAAGAAAGGTAGAAATACAAGAACACACACACACACACACACACACACACATTCTTGTATTTATGACCTTCTTGAGACCTTCATGCCTACCTCTTTAGGACCACCCTTCCTAGATATATAAAGATTTGTATTTACAACATTAATAATATATACATACTATGCAAATATTAAAAAGGTAAGCTTTTAATTAATCTTTTTTTTTGTAAATGTTTTTTAATCTTCATTATTTACTTCAAGTTATTACAGTATGTCTCTACATACACATACACATTATATATATATATATATATATATATATATATATATATATATATATATATATATATATATATATATATATATATATATATATATATATATATATATATATATATATATACTTAGTAATAATTAGTTTTTATTATTATTATTATTATTATTATTAATTTAGGCAAAACGGGGCGCATTTAAATTTTTTACACACACTTGTTGGTTCATTTCTTGACCAGAGGGGGAGCACTTTTAAAACCGACACACCGTCAACTTATTTGGGACCAGCCTAATTTTGATAGATTTCACCACCAGGGGTGCAAATGAGACATTCTCTATTAGATGCAATGGTTTTCCGTATTGGGACCATGATTTATGTCATCACTTGTTCACACCTCCTCATATGGAAGGTACTTTTCCATGTTGATGTCTCAAGAAGGGTAGACATACAAGAACACACAAACACACACACACACACACATTCTTGTATTTATGACCTTCTTGAGACCTTCATGCCTACCTCTTTAGGACCACCCTTCCTAGATATATAAAGATTTGTATTTACAACATTAATAATATATACATACTATGCAAATATTAAAAAGGTAAGCTTTTAATTAATCTTTTTTTTTGTAAATGTTTTTTAATCTTCATTATTTACTTCAAGTTATTACAGTATGTCTCTACATACACATACACATTATATATATATATATATATATATATATATATATATATATATATATATATATATATATATATATATATATATATATATATATATATATATACTTAGTAATAATTAGTTTTTATTATTATTATTATTATTATTATTAATTTAGGCAAAACGGGGCGCATTTAAATTTTTTACACACACTTGTTGGTTCATTTCTTGACCAGAGGGGGAGCACTTTTAAAACCGACACACCGTCAACTTATTTGGGACCAGCCTAATTTTGATAGATTTCACCACCAGGGGTGCAAATGAGACATTCTCTATTAGATGCAATGGTTTTCCGTATTGGGACCATGATTTATGTCATCACTTGTTCACACCTCCTCATATGGAAGGTACTTTTCCATGTTGATGTCTCAAGAAGGGTAGACATACAAGAACACACAAACACACACACACACACATTCTTGTATTTATCACCTTCTTGAGACCTTCTTGCCTACCTCTTTAGAACCACCCTTTCTAGATATATAAAGATTTGTATTTACAACATTAATAATATATACATACTATGCACATATAAAAAAGGTTTCAATTAATATTACATTTTTTTTGTAATTGTTTTTCAATCTTCATTATTTACTTCAAGTCATTACAGTATGTGTCTCTATACACACACACACACACATATACACACACATATACACATATATATATACACATTTTTATATATATATATATATATATATATATATATATATATATATATATATATATATATATATATATATATATATATATATATATATATATATATTAATAATTTTGGCAAAACGGGGCGCATTTCAATTTTTTACACACACTTGTTATTTCATATGTTGACCAGAGGGGGAGCACTTTTAAAACCGACACACAGTCAACTTTTTGGGACCACCCTCATTTTGATAGATTTCACCACCACGGGTGCAAAATGAGACATTCTCTATTAGATGCAATAATTTTCCCCCGCCACCCCGAAAGGGACAAGCGGTAGAAAAATGGATAGATGGATGTATGGATGGTTACATTTTTTACACAAACTTGTTATTTCATATGTTGATCAGAGGGGGATCACTTTCAAAACCGACACACCGTCAACTTATTTGGAACCAGCCTAATTTTAATAGATTTCACCACCAGGGGTGCAAATGAGAAATTCTCGATTAGATGCAATGGATTTCCCCCGTCACCCCGAAAGGGACAAGCGGTAGAAAAATGGATGGATGGATGGTTTTTCCGTATTGGAACCATGATTTCGGTCCTAACTTGTCCTCATATGGAAGGCACTTTTCCTTGTTGATGTCTCAATAATCGGGTAGAAATACACGAACACTAGGGCTGCAATTAACGATTAATTTGATAATCGACTAATCTGTCGATTATTGCTTCGATTAATCGATTAATAATCGGATAAAAGAGACAAAACTACATTTCTATCCTTTCCAGTATTGTATTGGGGGAAAAAACAGCATACTGGCACCATACTTATTTTGAGTATTGTTTCTCAGCTGTTTGTACATGTTGCAGTTTATAAATAAAGGTTTATTAAAAAAATAAAATAAAATAATAATAATAATAATAATTTTTTTTTAAAATGTTGATTATTGTTTCTCAGCTGTTTGTACATGTTGCAGTTTATAAATAAAGGTTTATTTAAAAAAAAAAATAATAATAATAATAATAATAATTTTTAAAAAAAATTTAGATTATTGTTTCTCAGCTGTTTGTACATGTTGCAGTTTATAAATAAAGGTTTATTAAAAAAATAATAATTTAAAAAAATAATTAAAAATTGCCTCTGCGCATGCGCCTAGCATAGATCCAACGAATCGATGACTAAATTAATCGCCAACTATTTTTTATAATCGATTTTAATCGATTTAATCGATTAGTTGTTGCAGCCCTTACACACACACACACACACACACACACACACACACACACATTGCGAGTTCAAACCCCGGCCGAGTCATACCAAAGACTATAAAAATGGGAGCCGTTACCTCCCTGCTTGGCACTCAGCATCAAGGGTTGGAATTGGGGGTGAAATCACCGAAAATTATTTCCCGGGCGCGGCCACCGCTGCTGCTCACGGCTCCCCTCACCTCCCAGGGGGTGATCAAGGGTGGTGGGTCAAATGCGGAGAATAATTTCGCCACACCTAGCGTGTGTGTGACAATCATGGGTACTTTAACTTTGTAACACACACACACACACACACACACACACACACACACACACACACACACACACACACACACACACACACACACACACACACACATACATGTCTTGCCTACTTTGTGTGGACCCACGTTTGGTTAGTGGGTTGTGAGGGCCCCCCTTTCCACTATAGCTAGAATGATGAAAAAATATACATCTAGCCCTAGATGGGAATAGAGAGTTGCAACTAGGGATGTCAGATAATGGCTTTTTGCCGATATCCAATATTCCGATATTGTCCAACTCTTTAATTACCGATACCGATATCAACCGATACCGATATCAAGCGATATATGCAGTCGTGGAATTAACACATTATTATGCCTAATTTGGACAACCAGGTATGGTGAAGATAAGGTACTTTTTAAAAAAATTAATAAAATAAGATAAATAAATTAAAAACATTTTCTTGAATAAAAAAGAAAGTAAAACAATATAAAAACAGTTACATAGAAACTAGTAATGAATGAAAATGAGTAAAATTAACTGTTAAAGGTTAGTACTATTAGTGGAGCAGCAGCACGCACAATCATGTGTGCTTACGGACTGTATCCCTTGCAGACTGTATTGATATATATTGATATATAATGTAGGAAGCAGAATATTAATAACAGAAAGAAACAACCCTTTTGTGTGAATGAGTGTAAATGGGGGAGGGAGTTTTTTTGGGTTGGTGCACTAATTGTAAGTGTATCTTGTGTTTTTTATGTTGATTTAATAAAAACAAAAAACAAAAAAACAACAACAAAAAACGATACCGATAATTAAAAAAACGATACCGATAATTTCCGATATTACATTTTAAAGCATTTATCGGACATCCCTAGTTGCAACCTCACTTCAGAATGCAAAACACACAAAGTAAAAACATTTTTTTACTTTTGTAGTTGTGAGGACCAGGCAAATGTCCTCACAAGTCAAAAGATCCTCACAGAAAGGGTGGTTTATCAAGTGTATATTCACACAAGGATGGTGAGACAAGTGCACACACACACACACACACACACACACACACACACACACACACACACACACACACACACACACACACACACACACACACATCTATAGAGGCTTTACACTGGAGGTGAAAGAGGACAACACCAGTATTCATCTGCCATTTTGAAGCACCCTGACCCCATAGCCAGATGTGTCCTCCAATCTACCACACACACACACACACACACACACACACACACACACACACACACACACACACACACACACACACACACACACACACACACACACACACACACACACACACACACACATATAGAAAAGCCATTTTAATCCACATTAGCGTACATTGTAGCGTGACAAGCAGGCTTGATAGAGCAGCTGCCAAGCATGTCTGGTGCAACAGGTTCCCTCAGAAGATACCTGATGATCACCACAACACAACACTTATTGATCCATTTTTTTACACGCTGCCCTTGAACGCATCACCCCCAAAAAAAGGCGCTATATAAGGCAAATTTGTTTTTTGTTTTTTTGCATATATGCTCCATAATGTTCACTAGCTCGTTACCACCTCATGCAGGACGCGACTGATCATCGCAAGTGGTGGAAATCAGCCTTTTTACGCGCGCGTAAAATGCACTCAGTGTGATGTTTAAAAAAAAAAAGGAGGAATTTGGACGACTGGGGATTTTTATCAAGCACAAAAGAAGGAGCAACTTGTCCTGCACCTTGTCTCCGTAGCCTGCGCTTCCTGAGCCCAAAGATGCGCACTTTGGAGAAGATGTCCACCAGGTTGGTGTTGCACAGCCCCTTGTTC
>NC_084740.1:81062336-81064836 GCF_033978785.1 Entelurus aequoreus
ATATATATATATATATATATATTACGGTTAAATTCCGTCCACTGAGTTTTTTACCGTAAAATCAACTTTGGTACTGTTTTTTTCCATATACAAAAATAAAAAAACAACAACAACAAAAAAACATTAAAACAACAAGATTTTACGGTTAAAAAAACCCACTGCTTTTACTGTAAAATTCTGGTGACTGAGCTGCCAGTTTTTAAAGTAAAACTTAAATTTTTTTTTTGCATCTTATGTAAAAAAATATATTGTTAATGTATTATATATATTTCCACATGTATATTCATATAATCGAGGTTTCTGTGTTATATCCATCATACAGTGCTCAATACCGAGGTATAGCGGAATATACGTTATATTATATATTTTTCCTGTATGCGTTCCTTGGCCTCCGCATACAGGAAAAAAACACAGAAGCTATTTCATCCCTACAAGCCTGTTTCTCAGGTTTCCCTGCTAAAATCCCCTGAAGAGCATGGAAACCTGCGAACCTGGCTTGTCGGGATGAAATAGCCTCTTGTGTTTTTTCCTGACCCAACGTATACATGCATATTCATATATTACTCATTGTTAAAAGCGGCCCTCTGAGGGGCAACCATTCGTGCGACGTGGCCCTCAACGAAAAGCAGTTCGACACCAGCCCTCTAGAACAAGATGGCACCCCCTGAAACCCCTCAAACGAGCGCACACGTACCTACATTTTTTTCCCTCCGGCATGTAAACGAGCGGGTCTCCATGGCGGTCCCATTCCAAAAGCGCCTCTTGGCCAAAATGACTTCTTTTCCCCACTCCCCCGTGCCATGCTGGTCATTTATACCGCCTCTACCTCAGCCCTAACATGGTTACGGTTAAGTGACAGGTGCACCCCCTCCCTCCCCTCCAGCGCTCTGCAGCCAAACGCTCACAAAAGCTCTTACATACGTCTGCATTCTTTCGGTTTAGTGCAGCAAAAAGACATTGCCAGTATATTTTGGGACTGTTTTTGCCGATTTGAATTGAACATAAAGCGAGAGAATGGGGGTTGAGGGTGTCATTGAGATGCACAATGCAAAGAAGAAGGACATATCATGGGGAACGTCATTTTTAAAAAAAAGATGACAAAAAGAAAAGTAACATAGGTGCAATTGAAGACGGTTAAATGCGGGCGGGTCTCATCAGCAGCAAACATTGTAATGCGATCAGCTGGGAGGAAATGTCATTAGCGTCAGCCCAATGTCCTCCGGCGGGGCCGCGGCCAAATGTCACCCGACACAATCCGGACAAATAAGCCGGCTGACGATTATTGCCAGCGCTCTGCCTCCGGCCAGCGCTCCGTCATCAACCACCTGTTGCAGCGAGTGCAGCGGGGGTCAAAATAAATAAATAAATAAAAATAAAAAAAAGAATATGGTTGGATTATGCAACGTTAGCTGAGATTAACGGTGACTTCATGAGTTGGCGAGGGGACAGGAAGAGGCAAGATGTCAGCGTCACCGTACGACGGCGAAGTTTGAAGTGGCTAACTTCTTTTTACACTTGGATGGAAACTTGAACCGGCAGTAAGCATTTTGCTTTCTGTCACTATTATGATTGTAGCTATTAAAATCACCTTTTTGAGGGAGATCATGGAAATCCTCAAAGATCGTACCTGACATGTGTGACAAGTCTGTCACTTCATTTAAGTCCCATCTTAAAACTCATTTGTATACTCTAGCCTTTAAATAGACCCCCTTTTTAGACCAGTTGATCTGCCGTTTCTTTTCTTTCTCCTCTGCCCCCTTCTCCTGCGTGGAAGGGTGGGGGGGGGGGGGGGACACAGGTCCGGTGGCCATGGATGAAGTGCTGGCTGTCCAGAGTCGGGACCCGGGGTGGACCGCTAGCCTGTGCATCGGTTGGGGACATCTCTACGCTGCTGACCCGTCTCCGCTCGGGATGGTTCCTGCTGGCCCCACTATGGACTGGACTCTCACTATTATGTTAGATCCACTATGGACTGGACTCTCACACTATTATGTTAGATCCACTATGGACTGGACTCTCACACTATTATGTTAGATCCACTATGGACTGGACTCTCACACTATTATGTTAGATCCACTATGGACTGGACTCTCACTATTATGTTTGATCCACTATGGACTGGACTTTCACTATTACGTTAGATCCACTATGAACTGGACTCTCACTATTATGTTAGATCCACTATGGACTGGACTCTCACACTATTATGTTAGATCCACTATGGACTGGACTTTCACAATATTATGTCAGACCCACTCGACGTCCATTGCATCCGGTCTCCCCCTAGAGGGGGGGCGGGGGGGGTTACCCACATATGCGGTCCTCTCCAAGGTTTCTCATAGTCATTCACATCGACGTCCCACTGGGGTTGTGAGTTTTTCCTTGCCTTTATGTGGGCTCTGTACCGCGGATGTGGTTGTGGCTTGTGCAGCCCTTTGAGACACTTGTGATTTAGGGCTATATAAATAACATTGATTGATTGATTGATTGATTGATTGAC
>NC_084740.1:81069836-81072336 GCF_033978785.1 Entelurus aequoreus
TTTTTTGGGTTGGTGCACTAATTGTAAGTGTATCTTGTGTTTTTTATGTTGATTTAATAAAAAAAAACACCAAAAAAACCCGATACCGATAATTTCCGATATTACATTTTAACGCATTTATCGGCCGATATTATCGGACATCCTTAGTAAATATCATTTAAATACAATTAAAACAAACCATTTTTTAAATACAAATAATAATATAAACTATTGAACAAAAGAAACCAAGCCTTTTTTTTATGTCCATTGATTGGAAAATTGTACAAAAAAATATTTAAATAAAAGTAAAACAAACAAAATGTTTAAATAAAATGTAAAATATAAAATACTATTTGAAAAAAATAAAATAAATCAAATTTTTTTATGTCGATTGATGGGAAACGTGTACTGGAAAATATTATTTGTAATGTATCCACAGCAGAGGACGCTGGTTCTCACAAGGATTTTATAGATTGTGTAACATGTTTATGGTCCCCAGTGCAAATGTCGGCCATGTTTATGGAGTGTGTTACTGCCCGTTTTAAGTCCGGCTCAAATGCTCCTCTTCTCTTTGACCATTTCCTACTAAATTCAATTAAGAGCCAGTTGGCTCATCGCAGGGACCCAATGAGTCGTTCCGCTGCCAGCGCAGTCCATTAATAATTCACTTTACAACCTCCGGGGAACCATCCAAACGGGCGGTGGCGGGCGCAGGAGGCCGCGACCCCGGCCGCAAACCTTTAACTGGCCGGCTCATCATATCGCCAGCTTGTGTCGTAAAATCATTTAAATGTACATCCCATAATGGCCGCCGGGCATTAAAATGAGCCCCCGGGGGGACATGTCAAGCCACGTTACAATTTGTCTCCCCTCTCGAGAGCGTGATGGCGTGCTGGCCCATCCCCCCCCCCCCCCCCCCCCCTTGTGGCGGTAGAGGCAGATTAAAGCAGATCTGGGCAAATTAAGGCCCGGGGGCCACATGCGGCCCGTTAAGCTTTTCAATCTGGCCCGCAGGACATTACCCCCAATTTTTTTTTCGATATTTAAGATTGATTTTTACCCTTCGCATTAATATTTTGCTGTGTTTGTTGCATTTCGCTTAAATGTAAAATATGTGGATGGAGAGGGGGTGTGACGTTCATATGTTGTCAATAGGGATGTCCGATAATGGCTTTTTGCCGATATCCGATATTCCGATATTGTCCAACTCTTTAATTACCGATACCGATATCAACCGATACCGATATCAACCGATATATGCAGTCGTGGAATTAACACGTTATTATGCCTAATTTGGACAACCATGTATGGTGAAGATAAGGTACTTTTTTTTAAAAATAATAAAATAAAATAACTAAATTAAAAACATTTTCTTGAATAAAAAAGAAAGTACAACAATATAAAAACAGTTACATAGAAACTAGTAATGAATGAAAATTTGTAAAATGAAGTGTTAAAGGTTAGTACTATTAGTGGAGCAGCAGCACGCACAATCATGTGTGCTTACGGACTGTATTCCTTGCAGACTGTATTGATATATATTGATATATAATGTAGGAAGCAGAATATTAATAACAGAAAGAAACAACCCTTTTGTGTGAATGAGTGTAAATGGGGGAGGGAGGTTTTTTGGGTTGGTGCACTAATTGTAAGTGTATCTTGTGTTTTTTATGTTGATTTAATAAAAAATAAAAAATAAAATAAAAAAAAATACGATACCGATAATAAAAAAAACGATACCGATAATTTCCGATATTACATTTTAACGCATATATCAGCCGATAATATCGGCAGGCCGATATTATCGGACATCCCTAGTTGTCAATATTCAGTCTTTTGTCCTTCATAGTTAATATTGTAAATCCCACATTCTTTATTTTCATGTACATTCTGGGTGTGTCAATCAGTAAAAAAAATTCAAAATTCCATTCCGTTTTTTAAGGGCGGTCTGTCATAACCTTTTTAGCATTCAATCAGACATTATTGTGAGGTTTGGTATTAGTGTTCCTAAAAATCTGATATATATTTTTTTTAGATCTTTAAGATGGAAACTGGAGCTGCCATTATGATGTGCAGTGATGTTTTCTAATTACCGTAAGTATTGAATTATACAAACTAGGGATGTCCGATAATGGCTTTTTCCGATATTCCGATATTGTCCAACTCTTTAATTACCGATACCGATATCAACCGATACCGATATCAACCGATATATGCAGTCGTGGAATTAACACATTATTATGCCTAATTTAGACAACCAGGTATGGTGAAGATAAGGTACTTTTTTTTTTAAAATAATAAAATAAGATAACTAAATTAAAAACATTTTCTTGAATAAAAAAGAAAGTAAAACAATATAAAAACAGTTACATAGAAATTAGTAATTAATGAAAATGAGTAAAATTAAGTGTTAAAGGTTAGTATTATTAGTGGACCAGCAGCACGCACAATCATGTGTGCTTACGGACTGTATCCCTTGCAGACTGTATTGATATATATTGATATATAATGTAGGAAGCAG
>NC_084740.1:81077336-81097336 GCF_033978785.1 Entelurus aequoreus
CGACCTGGGAATGGCCACATTCGTGGCAGACGAGGAGGTCGGCGCACCTGGCGTGGCGGACGCCCATGGAATGGCCACATCCTTGGCAGACGAGGAGGTGGGCGCGTTGTCGTGGCAGGCGGCGAAGCTTGGCGTGGTGCGTCAGGCGGCGAAGCTTGGCGTGGCGGGTCTTGGCGTGGGTCTTGGTCTTGGCGTGGGTCTTGGTCTTGGTCTTGGCGAGGGTCTGGGTCTTGGACTTGGTCTTGGACTTGGACTTGGCGTGGTTGGTCTTGGTCTTGGCGTAGTTGGTCTTGGACTTGGTCTTGGTGTGGCGGTGCTTGGACTTGGTCTTGGTTTGGGTCACTTGGCGGGTCTTGGTCTTGGTCACTTGGCGGGTCTTGGTCTTGGTCACTTGGCGGGTCTTGGTCACTTGGCGGGTCTTGGTCTTGGTCACTTGGCGGTTCTTGGTCACTTGGCGGTTCTTGGTCACTTGGCGGGTCTTGGTCTTGGTCTTGGCTTTGGTCTTGGCGTGGGGCAGCCACGGGCGGCACTTGGCGGCGTGGGGCAGCCACGGGCGGCACTTGGCGGCGTGGGGCAGCCACGGGCGGCACTTGGCGGCGTGGGGCAGCCACGGGCGGCACTTGGCGGCGTGGGGCAGCCACGGGCGGCACTTGGCGGCGTGGGGCAGCCACGGGCGGCACTTGGCGGCGTGGGGCAGCCACGGGCGGCACTTGGCGGCGAGCAGGTACTGGCGGCGCTTGGCGTGGAGCAGGTACTGGTGGCGCTTGACGTGGAGCAGGTACTGGTGGCGCTTGGCGTGGAGCAGGTACTGGTGGCGCTTGGCGTGGAGCAGGTACTGGTGGCGCTTGGCGTGGAGCAGGTACTGGTGGCGCTTGGCGTGGAGCTGGGCGTGGAGCAGGTGGATCTTGGCATGGACGAAAAACTGGTGGTGGTGGTCGTGCTGGTGGCTGTGGCTTGGCAGGTCGAAAGACAGGTGGTGGGGGTCGTGCTGGAGGCTGTGGCTTGGCGTGACGAAAGACTGGTGGTGGGGGTCGTGCTGGTGGCTGTGGCTTGGCAGGTCGAAAGACAGGTGGTGGTGGTCGTGCTGGAGGCTGTGGCTTGGCGTGACGATGCTGACCCACCCCACCTGAACAATTCCCAGCCCTAGCCCCCCCCTCAAGGAGCGGATCCCAGACGCGCTCCCCGCGGTCTGGAACCGTCTTTTGGGGTGGGCGGAGGGGGTTCAGGAGGAGGGCAGAATCCTCCCCTCTAAATTGTCCAAAAGGTCTTTCGTTCCCCCCCACCTGGGCTTTTGTGGGTGAAAAAAAAATTTCTGACTTGGGCGTGGCATGAGTCCTGGGGGGCGGGGCATGAAAATTGGGTGACTGTGATTGACAGGATCTGATTTCTAAAAACATGTCTTGGTAATATTTAATCATGGATTTAGAGTCTTTGGTTGGATGTGGCTGACAAGAAAAAGAGTTCAGGGGAAAAAAATCCATGACGTCACCCACTGGCAGCGGCGTGACGTCGTCCTGGGGAAGCCGGGCTGGCTGCAGCTCGTTTCCGCCCGGAGGGGGAGGAGCTTGCGGGAACGATGCGTCCTTTCCAATGCTTGTGGAAGCCCTCCCTGACGTCCTTCGTTGGGAGCGGCGCTTCCGGGACTGCGGTGACGCAGCGCCATCCTCGGACCAAAGGGAGCTGATCGGCACCAGTTTGCCGGTCGGACCCCACATGAGATCCCTGCGCTCCATGGGGGAATGGCGGAGTGTCTCGGCTTCCATGGCGCGCAGGACCTCCCACGTTACCTCGTCAAAATTGTCCCATTTTTTTGCGGGAGAGCTCTCGTGCTGGCGACATCTGTCACGACTAGGTCTTTGGCGTGGTTTGCTCTCCCGTGGTGCAAAAGAATTGGAACGGACGTGGCGTGCAGGTAAAGACATATTTAATTATTACTATAAACTCAAACAAAAGGTACAAACAAAAGGCGCTCACAGAGGAGGTAAAAAACTTGACTAGGAAAACAAAAGGCGCGCACAATGGCGGAGAACTATGAACATTAAACAAACAAAAACTTACGTGACAAGAGATGAAACAAGAACTAACGTGACAAGGAACTGTGGACATGGCATGAATGGGTGATGTCGCCAGCACGAACAACAGAAACAGAAAAGCCTATATAGTGACATGATAAGTGAAAACAGGTGCGTGACTAACTGTGAACAGGTGCGTGACATGACAATGTGAAAACGTGAGACAGGTGTGTGTGAGTCTAAACGTGGAACAGGTGAAACTAATGAGTAACCATGGAAACAAAACAAAACCAGGAAGTGAAACCAGGAACTAAGGAAGTGTCCAAAAAACAAAACAGCACATGGCCAAACAAAAACATGAACACAGACATGACAATAGAATACTTATTAAATACTAATATATATACAAAAAGGAAAACCAACATTTTATGAAAGCAACAGTGTTAATAACAATAATAATAATAATAATAACATCAATAAAAAGTATTTTTTTAAATTTTTATTTTATTCGATTCTCGATTATTATGAACCGATTTAGAATTTGAATAAATAAAAAATGCAATTTGGATGTGAATTTTTTTTGGAGCACTCCTCCAAGAACCCTTGAACACGTCATCACTTTTTAATACAATAATGACTTTGATACAAATTATATGTTATTTGTGTTACTTTGAGTCTTCTTCCTGGAAAACGACGTAATAATTTGACTTTAACCTGATAAAAGTAAGACTTTTTATCTTGTTTCCCAGCCAAGTTGTTAACAGTGATTAGCACCTAGCATTAGCAGAGAAGAGTTCTTCATTGGCTCATCTGCATTCTGATCACATATCCTTACTGTCCACCTTCTATTTTTAAGTCTGCGGCAACGAAGGCGCTTGGTCAGCATTTTGGCGCTCCTTCGGGAAGCCCTGGGCAGCGTGGGAGAATGTCAATTCGTCGGAAACCCTCGTGGCGCGGACGGCACAACTGCATTCAGCGAAGCTAAACGCGCTGATGTAACATTTTCAAGGGAAAGTAAATTATTGTGAGTTATTATCGCGGGTTGCATATGAGGGTGTAATAATATGCTAATGAGGGTGACGGCAGGTTAAGCTACGTGAATTGGAGAAAAGCTGCCTTTGAATAAGCTCGATCCATCACTTCATGACACAAACAGACTTTAGGTTTCCAACAATAAAAGCACAAACGCTAGTACGCTTTTTTCCACTGATTGGCTACAAAGAAGACAACATAATCACTTTTGTTTTTGAGCACTCTCTCTCGGTATGTTCTGCACTCCTGTTTCCGTGCTAGTATTGAGCAGAATAATGCCCCTGAAGGTTTTTTTTAAAATAGCAAGCTAGGTCAGATAGAATCAACAGCGCCTCTGCTGGTTGGAGCTGAGTAGTGCATTCCATGTTTTCCTCATTTGCATCAAGTCTTGATGAATCAATGGACTTAACGATCAAATAATCCCGTTTTAACAAATAGAAAAAAAAACACAATTTAAACCAAATTAATTTATCCCAAGTAAATAGACTAATTTATGATTTTCTTTAAAACAATAATTTATTATATATTTTTTATGTAAATTGATGGAAAAACTGTACTGGAAAATATAATTTAAATAAAACTAAAACAAACCATTTTTAAATAAAATTAAAAATATAAACTATTAAACAAAGTAAATCAAGGGTTTTTTATGTTAATTGATTAGAAAATTGTACAAGAAGATATTATTTAAATAAAAGTAAAGCAAACAACATTTTGTAATACATTTAAAAAATATAAAATACTATTTAAAAAAAAAAGAAATCAAAGGGTTTTTTTTCATGTCAATTGATGGGAGAATTGTACTGGAAAATATTATTTTAATAAAATTAAAAAAAACAATTTTTAAATTAAGTTAAAAATATAAAATGTTTAAAAAAATAAATCTAAGTTTTTTATATCCATGAATGGAACAGTTGTACTGGAAAATATTTAAATAAAATCCAAACAAAGAAATGTTTTAAATAAAATTAAAAATACAAAATATATATGAAAAAGTAATCAAGGTTTTTTTTTAATGTCAATTGATGGGAAACTTTTACTGGTAAATATCATTTTAAAAAAATTAAAACAAACCATTTTTAAATACAATTAAAAATATAAACTATCAAACAAAGTAAATCAAGGGTTTTTTATGTCAATTGATTGGAAAATTGTACAAGAAGACATTATTTAAATAAAAGTAAAGCAAACAACATTTTGTAATACATTTTAAAAATATAAAATACTATTTTAAAAAAAGAAATCAAAAGTTTTTTTTAATGTCAACTGATGGGAAAATTGTACTGGAAAATATTATTTTAATAAAGTTAAAACAAACAATTTTTAAATTAAGTCAAAAATATAAAATGTTTAAAAAAATAAATCTACGTTTTTTATATCCATGAATGGAACATTTGTACTGGAAAATATTTAAATAAAATCCAAACAAAGACATTTTTTAAATAAAATTAAAAATACAAAATATATATGAAAAAGTAATCAAGGTTGTTTTTTTATGTTAATTGATGGGAAACTTTTACTAATAAATATAATTTAAATAAAATTAAAAGAAACCATATTTAAATAAAATTAAAAATATAAACTATCAAAAAAAGGAAATCAAGGGTTTTTTATGTCAATTGATCGGAAAATTGTACAAGAAGATATTATTTAAATAAAAGTAAAGCAAACAACATTTTGTAATACATTTAAAAAATATAAAATACTATTTAAAAAAAATAAATCAAAAGTTTTTTTTCATGTCAACTGATGGGGAAATTGTACTGGAAAATATTATTCTAATAAAGTTAAAACAAACAATGTTTAAATTAAGTTAAAAATATAAAATGTTTAAAAAATAAATCTACGTTTTTTTATATCCATGAATGGAACATGTGTACTGGAAAATATTTAAATAAAATCCAAACAAAGACTCTTTTTAAATAAAATTAAAAATAAAAAATATATATGAAAAAGTAATCAAGGTTTTTTTTTTATGTTAATTGATGGGAAACTTTTACTAGTAAATATTATTTAAATAAAATTAAAACAAACCATATTTAAATAAAATTAAAAATATAAACTATCAAAAAAAGGAAATCAAGGGTTTTTTATGTCAATTGATTGGAAAATTGTACAAGAAGATACTATTTAAATAAAAGTAAAGCAAACAACATTTTGTAATACATTTAAAAAATATAAAATACTATTTAAAAAAAAAAAGAAATCAATTTTTTTTTTTCGTGTCAATTGATGGGAAAATTGTACTGGAAAATATTATTTTAATAAAGTTAAAACAAACAATTTTAAATTAAGTTAAAAATATAAAATGTTTAAAAAAATAAATCTACGTTTTTTATATCCATGAATGAAACATTTGTACTGGAAAATATTTAAATAAAATCCGAACAAAGACATTTTTTAAATAAAATTAAAAATACAAAATATATATGAAAAAGTAATCAAGGTTTTTTTTTTATGTTAATTGATGGAAAACTTTTACTAGTAAATATCATTTAAAAAAAATTAAAACAAACCATTTGTAAATAAAATTAAAAATATAAACTATCAAACAAAGTAAATCAAGGGTTTTTTACGTCAATTGATTGGAAAATTGTACAAGAAGATATTTTTTAAATAAAAGTAAAGCAAACAACATTTTGTAATACATTTAAAAAATATAAAATACTATTTAAAAAAAAAGAAATCAAAGGTTTTTTTTCATGTCAATTGATGGGAAAATTGTACTGGAAAATATTATTTTAATAAAGTTAAAACAAACAATTTTTAAATTAAGTTAACAATATAAAATGTTTAAAAAAATAAATCTACGTTTTTTGTATCCATGAATGGAAAATGTGTACTGGAAAATATTTAAATAAAATCCAAACAAAGAAATTTTTTAAATAAAATTAAAAATACAAAATATATAGGAAAAAGTAATCAAAGGTTTTTTTATGTCAATTGATGGGAAACTTTTACTGGTAAATATCATTTAAATAAAATTAAAACAAACCATATTTAGATACAATTTTAAAATATAAACTATCAAAAAAAGGAAATCAAGGGTTTTTTATGTCAATTGATTGGAAAATTGTACAAGAAAATATTTAAATAAAAGTAAAACAAACAAAATGTTTAAATAAAATAAAAAATATAAAATACTATTTAAAAAAATAAAAATAAATCAAAGGTGGTTTTTTTTTATGTCAATTGATGGGAAAATATTATTTGAATACAATTAAAACAAACAATTTTTAAATGAAGTTAAAAATATAAAATGTTTAAAAAAATAAATCAAGGGTTTGTATGTCCATGAATGGAAAATGTGTACTGGAAAATATTTAAATACAATCAAAACAAAGACAATTTTTAAATAAAATTAAAAATACAAAATATATATGAAAAAGGAATCAAAGTTGTTTTTTATGTCCACTTGTACTGGTAAATATCGTTTGAATAAAATTAAAACAAACACCATTTTTAAATAAAATTATAAACTATCAAACAAAATAAATCAAGTTTTTTTTATGTCAATTGAAGGGAAAGTTGTACTAGAAAACAATACTTAAATAAAATTAAAACAAACACATTTTTTTAATAAAATCAAAAATATTAAATACTTTAAAAAATAAATCAAATAATTTTTATGTTAATTAATGGGAAAATTGTACTGGAAAATATTATTTAAATAAAATTAAAACAACCTATTTTTAAATAAAATTAAATATATAAAATATATATATATTTTTTTAAATTAATCAACGGTTTTTTAGGTCAATTGATGGAAAAAATTGTACTGGAAAATATTATTAAATAAAATTAAAACAAACAATTTTCAATAAAATTAAAGATATAAAATATTCTAAAAAAAAAAATTCGAGAGGTTTTAAATAAATTTAAAACAAACACATTTTTCAAATAAAATTAACAATATAAAATATATATTAACAAATACAAATAAATCAAGGGTGTTTTTTCTTGTATTTATTTTATTTTATTTAATTTAAAATATTTGTTAAAACTCTTGTCATATTGTATTTGTTTCATAGTTATTGTCGTATTTCATCATTCTGCACTGGAAAGACAAACAAACACAGTCCTGGCATTTCCACAACCGACATATAGAAACAACCTGTCAAATACTACAGAAAGAACGTCACCATAAAACAAATGATATCTCCTTCAGGGAGCCCATTAATAATAATATAATATGATACAACATATCCTGGATGCATCACAGACCACTGAGGACTGAGAATCAAACACTAAAGAAGTCTGTATGGGCCATCGCTGCGGCCTTGGGGGTCATAAACCGAGGCGAGGTGAACCTTAAAAAGAGAAATATATAACGTAAAATGCATTCATGGATATGAATAATATCATTGTACTGAAGCTAAAAGTGTTACTTAGAGGTTTTCTCATCCAAACTTGATGTAAAATCCTTTATATTATTAACTAGAGCTGCATCTGCTGTATTACTTTTTGGCCACTAGAGGGCAGTGTGGAGCTCAGTAGGATCACAGTAGTGCAGCACACACACACACACACACACACACACACACACACACACACACACACACACACACACACACACACACACACACACACACACACACACACACACACACATTTTCATCTATATGCTTCCCTCTCCCTCCCCTAAAGACTACCAGCCTTATGGTTGACTTCAGCAGCGAAACAAGCAAAAGGGGGGCAACCTCTAAATGGAAACCCATCAAGTCCAATTTGCCGAGGGCCAACACAGCGTGGAGCGATACTGTATCATGAATTAAACATCCACAAGACATCTAAGCGAGGCAAGATACGCACACAAAAAAAACAAAAAAAAACAAAAAAAACGGTGCTGCCTCCAAACAGGGTTTTTACAGTTCAATCAGATCCCAGTTGGAGAAATGAGAAACTAAAGACGAATAAAGAAGGCCTGAAGTGATCAGGCTGTGTTTGGACATATACATCCCATAACGATACCTCCACAACGAACCAAAATAATCTCTTTATCAAATCTATTAATCTCGCCTTTAATTAAGATTTCATGGCTGTGACAAGTTGATGGCCGAGAAGCTTTCATCTCCATGTGACCGCCGTGAAATATCTATAGACGTCTGGTATCAGTCCTCACTGATAAGGAGTATAAGGGAAAACATTATATATCCATAGACGCCTGGTATCAGTACTCACTGATAAGGAGTATAAGGGAAAACATTATATATCCATAGACACCTGGTATCAGTACTCACTGATACTGAGTATAAGGGAAAACATTATAGATCCATAGACACCTGGTATCAGTACTCACTGATAAGGAGTATAAGGTAAAAACATTATATATCCATAGACACCTGGTATCAGTACTCACTGATAAGGAGTATTAGGGAAAACAAACATTATATATCCATTGAGGCCTGGTATCAGTACTCACTGACAAGGAGTATGAGGGAAAACATTATAGATCCATAGACACCTGGTATCAGTACTCACTGATACTGAGTATAAGGGAAAACATAGATCCATAGACACCTGGTATCAGTACTCACTGATACTGAGTATAAGGGAAACATTATAGATCCATAGACGCCTGGTATCAGTACTCACTGATACTGAGTATAAGGGAAAACATTATACATCCATAGACACCTGGTATCAGTACTCACTGATAAGGAGTATTAGGGAAAACATTATACATCCAATAGATGTCTGGTATCAGTACTCACTGATAAGGAGTATAAGGTAAAACATTATGCATCCAATAGATGTCTGGTATCAGTACTCACTGATAAGGAGTATAAGGTAAAAACATTATATATCCATAGACACCTGGTATCAGTACTCACTGATAAGGAGTATTAGGGAAAACATTCTACATCCAATAGATGTCTGGTATCAGTACTCACTGATAAGGAGTGTAAGGTAAAAACATTATATATCCATAGACACCTGGTATCAGTACTCACTGATAAGGAGTATAAGGTAAAAACATTATATATCCATAGACACCTGTTATCAGTACTCACTGATAAGGAGTATAAGGTAAAAACATTATATATCCATAGACACCTGGTATCAGTAGTCACTGATAAGGAGTATTTGGGAAAACATATATCCATAGACGCATGGTATCAGTACTTACTGCTAAGAAGTATTAGGGAAAACAAACATTATATATCTATAGATGCCTGGTATCAGTACTCACTGATAAAGAGTATAAGGTAAAAACATTATATATCCATTGACGCCTGGTATCAGTCCTCACTGATAAGGAGTATTAGGGAAAACAAACATTATATATCTATAGACGACTGGTATCAGTACTTACTGATAAGGAGTATAAGGTAAGAACATTATATATCCATAGACACCTGGTATCAGTATTCATTGATAAGGAGTATTAGGGAAAACAGTATATATCCATTGACGCCTGGTATCAGTCCTCACTGATAAGGAGTCTTAGGGAAAACAAACATTATATATCAATAGACGACTGGTATCAGCGCTCACAGATAAGGAGTCTTAGGGAAAACAAACATTATATATCCATAGACGACTGGTATCAGTACTTACTGATAAGGAGTATAAGGTAAAAACATTATATATCCATAGACACCTGCTATCAGTATTCACTGATAAGGAGTATTAGGGAAAACAGTATATTTCCATTGACGCTTGGTATCAGTCTTTACTGATAAGGAGTATTAGGGAAAACAAACATTATATATCTATAGACGACTGGTATCAGTACTTACTGATAAGAAGCAGTATAGGGGGAAAAAACATTATATATCCATAGACACCTGGTATCAGCACTCTTAGATAAGGAGTATTAGGGAAAACAAACATTATATAGCTATAGACGCCCTGGTATCAGCACTCACTGATAAGAAGGAGTCTTAGGAAAAACAAACATTATATATTATGTCTATAGACATCTTGTATCAGTACTCACTGCTAAGGCGTATTAGGGAAAACAAACATTATACATCTATAGACACCACATATTAGTACTCACTGCTAAGGCGTATTAGGGGAAACAAACATTATATATCTATAGACACCACATATCAGTACTCACTGCTAAGGCGTATTAGGGAAAACAAACATTATATATCTATAGACACCACATATTAGTACTCACTGATTACGAGTATTATGGAAAACAAACATTATATATCTATAGACACCACATATTAGTACTCACTGATAACGAGTATTATGGAAAACAAACATATATCTATAGACACCACATATTAGTACTCACTGATAAGGCGTATTATGGAAAACAAACATTATATATCTATAGACACCACATATTAGTACTCACTGATAACGAGTATCAGGGGAAACAAACATAATACATCCATAGACGTCTGGTATCAGTACTTACTGCTCAAACAGCATTAGGGAAAACAAACATCATATACTGTATCGATACACATCTGGTATCAGTACTCACTGCTAAGAACACTGGAAAAACTCACAATCTTACCAAGTATATATTTCTAATTTTGTAGTCAAAAATATCCAAACAATGATGTCTTCCTTCAAGAAATCTTACTAAGACATTTTCGACTTCTTCCATTGGGAGATTTTTTTTGCTCATTTCAAGCAAAAATAACTGGCATCATTTTTTTTTTACTCTTTTTAAGACAGGCGTTTTTTCCAGTCAAGCAGTAATAGGAAAACAAACATTATATATCTGTAGACGAGACACCTGGTATCAGTACTCCCTAATAAGACACAGTATTAGAGAAAACAAACATATATCTAAAGACACCTGGTATCAGTTCTCAATGATAAGAAACAGTATTCGGGAAAACAAACATATCTATTGACGCCTGGTATCAGTTCTCACTGATAAGAAACAGTATTAGGGAATACAAACATATCTATAGACACCTGGTATCAGTTCTCACTGATAAGAAACAGTATTAGGGAAAAACGAATATATATCTATAGACCCCTGGTAGCTGTTCTCACTGTTAAGAAACAGTATTAGGGAAAACAAACATTATATATATCTATAGACACCTGGGATCAGTACTCCTTGATAAGAAACAGTATTAGGGAAAACAAACATTATATATATCTATAGACACCTGGGATCAGTACTCCTTGATAAGAAACAGTATTAGGAAAAACAAACATTATATAACTATAGACGCCTGGTATCAGTATTCCTTGATAAGAAACAGTATTAGGGAAAACAAACATACGTATATCTATAGACGCCTGGTATCAGTACTCCTTGATAAGAAACAGTATTAGGAAAAACAAACATTATATAACTATAGACGCCTGGTATCAGTACTCCTTGATAAGAAACAGTATTAGGGAAAACAAACATATTGACACCTGGGATCAGTTCTCACTGATAAGAAACAGTATTAGGGAAAACAAACATTATATATCTATAGAAACCTGGTATCAGTTCTCACTGATAAGAAACAGTATTAGAGAAAAACAAACATTATATATCTATCGACAACTAATGTCAGTTCTCACTGATAAGAAACAGTATTGGGGAAAACAAACATATCTATAGACACCTTGTATCAGCACTCACAGATAAGGAGTATTAGGGAAAACAAACACTATATATCTATAGACGCCTGGTATCAGTACTCCTTGATAAGAAACAGTATTAGGGAAAACAAACACTATACGTATATCTATAGACGCCTGGTATCAGTACTCCTTGATAAGAGACAGTATTAGGAAAAACAAACATTATATAACTATAGACGCCTGGTATCAGTACTCCTTGATAAGAAACAGTATTAGCGAAAAGAAACATATATCTATAGAAACCTGGTATCAGTTCTCACTGATAAGAAACAGTATTACAGAAAAACAAACATATATCTATAGAAACCTGGTATCAGTTCTCACTGATAAGAAACAGTATTAGAGAAAAACAAACATTATATATCTATAGAAACCTGGTATCAGTTCTCACTGATAACAAACAGTATTAGGGAAAAACAAACATTATATATCTATCGACAACTAATATCAGTTCTCACTGATAAGAAACAGTATTAGGGAAAACAAACATATCTATAGACACCCGGTATCAGCACTCACAGATAAGGAGTATTAGGGAAAACAAACATTATATATCTATAGACGCCTGGTATCAGTTCTCCCTGATACGAAACAGTATTAGGGAAAACACACATTATATATCTATAGACGCCTGGTATCAGTTCTCACTGATAAGAAACAGTATTAGGGAAAACAAACATATATAGACACCTGGGATCAGTTCTCACTGATAAGAAACAGTATTAGGGAAAACAAACATTATATATCTATAGACACCTGGTATCAGTTCTCACTGATAAGAAACAGTATTAGGGAAAACAAACATTATATATCTATAGACACCTGGGATCAGTTCTCACTGATAAGAAACAGTATTAGGGAAAACAAACATTATATATCTATAGACACCTGGTATCAGTTCTCACTGATAAGAAACACTATTAGGGAAAAACAAACATTATATATCTATCGACAACTAATATCAGTTCTCACTGATAACAAACGGTATTAGGGAAAACAAACATATATCTATAGACACCTGGTATCAGCACTCACAGATAAGGAGTATTAGGGAAAACAAACAATATATATCTATGGACGCCTGGTATCAGTTCTCAATGATAAGAAACAGTAATAGGGAAAACAAACACTATATATCTATAGACACCTGGTATCAGTTCTCACTGATAAGGAGTATTAGGGAAAACAAACAATATATATCTATAGACGCCTGGTATCAGTACTCAACGATAAGAAACAGTATTAGGGAAAACAAACATTATATATATCTATAGACACCTGGTATCAGTTCTCACTGATAAGGAGTTCTAGAAAAAAAACATTATGTACTAAAAGAAAAAAGCCAAAAAAACGAGCGAATAAACATTAATCTTTTGAGAATAAACATTTAGAAATATAGTCGGATTAAAATATATAATTAATCTTAAATAAAGTCATCAAAGTCACATTCCTCCCTACTAAAAAGTCCTATAATTGAGAGCACAATAATCAGGAACAGGTATAAAGTCGTCATCTTGCAAAAATAAAGCAGAACATTTTAAAATAAATCTGGTAATTTCAAGAAAAAAGTTGTAAATTTGAGATTACCTTGGAAAGATGTTCATATTTTATGGTGGAAAAAATGTATATAATCTAAAGTTGTATATTTCTGGGGGGAAATGTTTTCACAGGAATAAGTTGTATTGTCTGTGAAAATTAAGTGCAAATCTAACAAGAATCAAGTAATTTTTTAGGTAAAAGTCTAATATGTTCAAGTGGGGGAAAAAAGTCACCAAAAAAAAGTGGTAGTCTTAACAGAACTATGCAGTACATTTTTAGGAAACAATTATACCTTCTACCAGATGACTAATTGTAAACTAATGAGAATTTTGGAAGAGAAAAGTCAAAATCTTTTTACAATAAAAATGTCAGATTTTTTTTAGAAAAAAACTTGCAGTTTTATTTGAATTAGGTAGTACAAGAAATACACAAAATAAATAAAAAATAATAAGTTTATATATAAAAAAATACAATAAGAATAAAATTTTAAAAAGGAGTAGATTTTTACAAAAAAAATCTGGCATTTAGAAAAAAACTACTTTTTAAATGTACACTTAAACTTAAGTTTCCATTTATACTTCAATTCTGTTTTAAAAAGTTTATACAAATATCAAATTTTAGAAGAAAAAATGTGTGTGCTTTACAGAAAAAATGAGGGGTGTCAAACTAATTTTAGCTCAGGGGCCTCATGGAGGAAAATCTGTGCACACGCGGGTCGGACTATTAAAATCATGGCATTAAAACTAAAAAATAAAGACAACTTCAGATTGTTTTTTTTGTCTTACTTTGGCCAAAAACACAAAAAACACATTCTGAAAATATTACAATAAAAATATAGAAACAAATACCGGCAGCGGTAAAGTTTAGCTCCATGAAGGAAAGAAGAAAGTGAATAAATGTTTATAACTGAATACATTTACATATGCATACAAGTTTTCTTTTGTATTATTTTTTTAAATGAATGAAGTAACGTTTATGACAACCTTTTTCCAAAACACAATATAGAATGTGAGATATAACAGGATAATGCTTACAAAAAAGTGGAACCCCAAAAATGTACAGTGGGACCCCATTTTTATGACTTGATGGACCCCATTTTGAAAAATTCCAAGCGCCAACACTGATTGAGTATTGGTGCGTGCAAAAACAGCAGCAAGCGGCTGTGGCCTGCGGGCCGGTTCTAACACTAATCAAATATCATTGATAGATCATTCATTCGCGGGCCTTGACTTTGACACCCCTGTGCTAAATAATGTCCAATTTCAACAAGAAAAAGGGACACAAAAGCATTTTTAGTATTACACTTTTCAGTAACAGTCCTATGTAAGTAAGTGTTTTATTTTGAGCTCAATATTGTGCAGGTGTGCCTAATGTTGTGGCCAGTGAGTGTCTGGAGGAGATAATTAATTTCTCCTTGTTACGCAATCTGGACTTGTGCTGCAGGACAAGTATAGCTCACAGCCGGAGGACACAATGGTTTCCAATAGCAGCCAGTCAGTAATCTTAGTAGTAGTAGTACTACTATAGTAGTAGTTGATGTATTGTTACGCAAAGAGCTGCTCTGTTACGACCGGGTCGCATGGTGATGCGGGGGTTTGTTCTCCCAGGGTGCAAGCGGACGACTCCGGACAGGACTTGCAGGTAAAGACATGATTTAATCGTAAATGAACACAAAACAGGTACAAAACAGAAAACAAACCGACGGAACGAGGTGCCGATCGCACCTGAAGCTAAGGCTACAACAAAGGCAGGCTTAAATAGTGTCTCTTGATTACAAACAGGTGTGTCCCGAACAACAGAGGCAGGTGAAAATCATAAGTAACCACGGTGACTAAACTCAGGAGGTGCACAAACAGGAACTAAAGGAGTCCAAAACAAACAGAATACACAAAACATGATCCGGACCACGGATCATGACATGCTCTCTGCTAATGCAAACATACAAAAGCCTGATTCGGGGCCGACATTAGCATTTAGCAAATCGATGGCGCTCGCTCATCATTAAAACTTATTAGATTATTTACATGCACAGCAGAGCTTTGACATTTACACAATGCCAATGTACTTCCATTAAGTAGCAAGCACACAACATGATGCATCACCATTTCCAGTTTCTCTTTTCAACATGTTCGATAAGGAGTAAGACGAAGCAGAGCTTATTTAAACCTACCCCTTTTCTTTTACATAACAGTTGCTAAAACTTTTGTTCACTTCCTGTTCTCAATTTACAAATTGAGAACAGGAAGTGAATAAAAGTTAGTGTAAATATATATTCACAATATACTCCATAAGTAATCACAATAAAAATAAAGAAATAAATAATAATTGAAAGTTATATTTCATATGCTGAGATAAGTAAGATTATTTTGAGAATGAAAGAATAAAAGAATGGATGGATGAAAGTAGGGATGTCCGATAATGGCTTTTTTGCCGATATCCGATATTCCGATATTGTCTAACTCTTAATTACTGATACCGATATATACAGTCGTGGAATTAACACATTATTATGCCTAATTTGGACAACCAGGTATGGTGAAGATAAGGTCCTTTTTTTAAAAATTAATAAAATAAAATAAGATAAATGAATTAAAAACATTTTCTTGAATAAAAAATAAAGTAAAACAATATAAAAACAGTTACATAGAAACTATTAATTAATGAAAATGAGTAAAATTAAGCGTTAAAGGTTAGTACTATTAGTGGACCAGCAGCACGCACAATCATGTGTGCTTACGGACTGTATCCCTTGCAGACTGTATTGATATATAATGTAGTGTAAATGGGGGAGGGAGGTTTTTTGGGTTGGTGCACTAATTGTAAGTGTATCTTGTGTTTTTTATGTTGATTTAATAAAAAATAAAAAATAAAATAAATGAAAAAAAATTGATACCGGTAAAAAAAAACCTGATACCGATAATTTCCGATATGACATTTTAAAGCATTTATCGGCCGATATTATCGGTAGGCCGATATTATCGGACATTTCTAGATGAAATAAATTCAGAATGTTTATCATGGTTCTTCTTCTTTGTACTTTGTAAACACTTTAAGTTTGAAGAGTTTCTTGAAGTGGATTATATTAGTACGAGGGGCATTAATGGTTCCTTTTATTTATCTAGCGTCAGTTCGGACTATAAACGGTATAAACCAGGGCCACGAAAAGTACGGCCCGTGGGCCGGATCAGGCCCGCGAACAGGTTTTATCCGGCCCGCGAGATAAAGATTGCTTCGTATAAAATTGAGCTGAAGTTGTTGAATGAAAGAAAGTGCTGATCTAAATGTGTCCACTGGGTGTCGCAATAACAACTCTGTTGGGCAAGCAAACGCTTGCTACTGGGGCCAAGCAAGAGGTACGGAGTAAAGCGCATATCGCCATGGTAACGCGTGGCTGTGGCTCCTTTCCTCGAACAAATTAAACGCAAAACTTGCGGTTTTAGGTCTTCTGCTTCGAACGCATTGTTATTTAGCACTAAATGTCTCTGTCAAAAATGAGACAAGTGAGTCCAACTCAATCATTTTCAACAGTTTCTACCTCTGTGTATGTACCGCATTTTTCGGAGTATAAGTCGCTCCGGAGTATAAGTCGCACCGGCTGAAAATGCATAATAAAGAAGGAAAAAAACATATATAAGTCGCACTTTAGTATAAGTCGCATTTTTGGGGAAATGTTTTTGATAAAAGCCAGCACCAAAAAATAGACATTTGAAAGGCAATTTCAAATCAATCAAGAATAGTGAACAACAGGCTGAATAAGTGTACGTTATATGAGGCATAAATAACCAACTGAGAAGGTGCCTGGTATGTTAACGTAACATATTATGGTAAGAGTCATTCAAATAACTATAACATATAGAACAGGGGTCACCAACCTTTTTGAAACCAAGAGCTACTTCTTGGGTACTGATTAATGCGAAGGGCTACCAGTTTGATACACACTTAAATAAATTGCCGGAAATACCCAATTTGCTCAATTTACCTTTAACTCTATGTTATTATTAATAATTAATGATATTTACACTTAATTGAACGGTTTAAAAGAGGAGAAAACATGAAAAAAATGACAATTAAATTTTGAAACATAGTTTATCTTCAATTTCGACTCTTTAAAATTCAAAATTCTACCGAAAAAAAGAAGAGAAAAACTAGCTAATTTGAATCTTTTTGAAAAAATTAAAAAAATAATTTATGGAACATCATTAGTAATTTTTCCTGATTAAGATTCATTTTAGAATTTTGATGACATGTTTTAAATAGGTTAAAATCCAATCTACACTTTGTTAGAATATATAACAAATTGGACCAAGCTATATTTCTAACAAAGACAAATCTTTATTTCTTCTAGATTTTCCAGAACAAAAATTTTAACATAAATTCAAAAGACTTTGAAATAAGATTTAAATTTGATTCTACAGATTTTCTAGATTTGCCAGAATTTTTTTTTGGAATTTTAATCATAATAAGTTTGAAGAAATATTTCACAAATATTCTTCGTCGAAAAAACAGAAGCTAAAATGAAGAATTAAATTAAAATTGATTTATTATTCTTAACAATAATTTTTTTTTTACTTGAACATTGATTTAAATTGTCAGGAAAGAAGAGGAAGGTATATGTGTTTAAAAATCCTAAAATCATTTTTAAGGTTGTATTTTTTCTCTAAAATTGTCTTTCTAAAAGTTATAAGAAGCAAAGTAAAAAAAATTATGAATGTATTTAAACAAGTGAAGACCAAGTCTTTAAAATATTTTCTTGGATTTTCAAATTCTATTTGAGTTTTGTCTCTCTTAGAATTAAAAATGTCAGGCAAAGCGAGACCAGCTTGCTAGTAAATAAATACAATTTAAAAAATAGAGGCAGCTCACTGGTAAGTGCTGCTATTTGAGCTATTTTTAGAACAGGCCAGCGGGCTACTCATCTGGTCCTTACGGGCTACCTGGTGCCCGCGGGCACCACGTTGGTGACCCCTGATATAGAACATGCTATACGTTTACCAAACAATCTGTCACTCCTAATCGCTAAATCCCATGAAATCTTATACGTCTAGTCTCTTACGTCAATGACATCAATAATATCATTTGATATTTTACGCTAATGTGTTAATCATTTCACACATAAGTCACTCCTGAGTATAAGTCGCACCCCCGGCCAAACTATGAAAAAAACTGCGACTTATAGTCCGAAAAATACGGTAGGTTGTTGATAGGGATGTCCGATAATGGCTTTTTGCCGATATCCGATATGCCGATATTGTCCAACTCTTTAATTACCGATACCGATATCAACCGATACCGATATCAACCAATATATGCCGTCGTGGAATTAACACATTACTATGCCTAATTTGGACAACCAGGTATGGTGAAGATAAGGTACTTTTTAAAAAAATTAATCAAATAAAATAAGATAAATAAATTAAAAACATTTTCTTGAATAAAAAAGAAAGTAAAACAATATAAAAACAGTTACATAGAAACTAGTAATTAATGAAAATTTGTAAAATTAAGTGTTAAAGGTTAGTACTATTAGTGGAGCAGCAGCACGCACAATCATGTGTGCTTACGGACTGTATCCCTTGCAGACTGTATTGATATATATTGATATATAATGTAGGAACCACAATATTAATAACAGAAAGAAACAACCCTTTTGTGTGAATGAGTGTAAATGGGGGAGGGAGGTTTTTTGGGTTGGTGCAATAATTGTAAGTGTATCTTGTGTTTTTTATGTGGATTTAATAAAAATAAAAAATAAAAACGATACTGATAATAAAAAACCGATACCGATAATTTCCGATATTACATTTTAACGCATTTATCGGCCGATAATATCGGCAGACCGATATTATCGGACATCTCTAGTTGTTGAGTTGGCACAGGATTAATACCTAGAAGTTTCTTATTTATTTTGTTCAATCCCTGATAGGCAGTGACTTCAAGTTTTATTGGCTTTGTAGATCAATCAATCAAAGTTTATTTATATAGTCCTAAATCACGAGTGCCACAACGACATCTAAGTTTGTTGTGTTTTTCAAACGGCACACGTTTTTTTTTTCCCCCTCAGAATTTGAAGTGTTTTGTCAAAATTATTATTTATGATTTATACATTTTTTTAGAATGTGCTTGTTCTATTTTTGGCCAAAGTAAAACAAAAGAAAAACAATCTGAAGTCGTCTTTGTTTTTAAGTTATCATGCCGTGATTTTCCTCCATGTGGCCCCTGAGCTAGAATGAGTTTGACAGCCCTGGTATAAAGCGTAGACAATGTCGGAGCTTTTGTTATCATTGAGCTCAAAATGATGAAATGCTCTTTGTGTCTGTTAGAATAATTGTTTCTAAATGATCACTGAAACTTTGTGTTACATTGAGGGTCTGGTGAGAAGACAAAAGCTGTCTTTGAAACCTACCAAGAGTAAGGCTCATAAAACTCCACTTGTGGGGGGGGGGGGAGCAAGATGAAGGTGTTCCTGTGTTCTTTTATGTATGGTAATCAACAGAAGGATATTGTTTTAACTCAAGGACTTCAAAGCGGAGAGAAGACAGGATCTGCCCAATTTCCAGACGACCTCTTTTTGAACCTCCTTTTTTAACTGGTTTACAAACGTCTTTTTGAACTATTTAATGGATCTCTTTTGGAACTATTTTACGAACTCTTTTTGAACTGACCTTTTCTGTGAATTGTTTACGATCTTTTCTGTGAACTTTTTGCGACCTTTGTCCTTTGAAACATGTGGTCGGGGAGGGTCCAAAATAAAATAATCTTTTGGCAGAGCATGCTGAGATACTGTCCAAGGGTACAGTGTACAGACGACTCTCCTCAATATTGAGTCCAAATTGAATTCTGTCTCTGTTTAATTCT
>NC_084740.1:81099836-81138569 GCF_033978785.1 Entelurus aequoreus
ACGTTCTGGGAGAAGAAAACTGTTAAAACCTGCAAGCTTGGATCCTGTGAAGTGTCTGTCAGTGGGACCGCCAGAAAGCGACTTCCACATATATATATACAGCCCGGCCCCCGGCCAAATTTTTATAACCCAATGCGGCCCCCGAGTCCAAAAGTTTGGGGACCCCTGTAATAAATCAAATAAAAATGGGAATGGTCGGCCATATGCATGCAAATCTTATTTTTCCTCTCTCGCCACGGCATTGGTTTGTTTCACTGCATGTAGCTTCCAACAAAACCAAAATATAAAAATTGAAAAAAAACACGATTTACATGACAAAACCCAGCAAAGCGACATCATGTAAGATTACTTGCAATTTGAATGAATTTAACTAGAGATGTCCGATTATGGCTTTTTTGCCGATATCCGATATTCCGATATTGTCCAACTCTTAATTACCGATTCCGATATCAACCGATACCGATATATACAGTGGTGGAATTAACACATTATTATGCCTAATTTTGTTGTGATGCCCCGCTGGATGCATTAAACCAGAGGTCTCAAACACGCGGCCCGCGGGCCAATTGCGGCCCGCGAGACGTTATTTTGCGGCCCCCACCTTAATATGAAAGTTAAATGTTAGTGCGGCCCGCGAGTTTTAAATGAATGGCGCTTGACAGCGTTGTGTGTGGAGCTGAAGGAATCTACCAATCACGGTGTGGCGAGGGCGTGCCTTGATGGCACTGCCTTAAGTGTCCTCCAGAAACTGTCAACGCATCATCTTTTTCTCCATACAAACAGCGTGCCGGCCCAGACACATGTAGTATGAGGCTTCTGCAGACACACGCAAGTTATTGCAAGACATACTTGAGGAACAGCCATACATGTCACACTGAGGGTGGTCATATTTTATTTTTTAACACTGTTACAAATATGCGCCACACTGTGAACCCACACCAAACAAGAATGACAAACACATTTCGGGAGAACATCCGCACCTAAACACAACATAAACACAACAGGACAAATACCCAGAATCCTTTGCAGCCCTAACTCTTCCGGGCTACAAAAACACCCCCTACCCCCAACCCCGTCTCCTCCCAACCCCGCCCTCCTCAACCCCCCCACATACACCTCAACCCCCCCCTATCTCAAGTGCCCCTGGCTGCAGCCCGCAGATCGAGGAGGGGCTTATTTTCCCTCAATGTGGGCGGGTCTCAACGTTGAGCCCGCGGGCTCCATCTGGTGGCGGAGATCCGGCAGCACACATTCTCAAACGTCAATAAAGCTACTTTTAACTTGTCAAATGTATTTTTTTTACCATGAAAAAACAATAAAAAATATATATATATACAAACCATAGTATGAAAAAAGGTTCATGTATTTGATAGACTTAGACATTCCTACTTTTAACTTGTCAAATGTATCTGCCATCTTTTTTGTAGTTTTATTCCTTTTTTATTATCTTCATTATTTTCTGTATTGATCCTACACTATTATTGTGTTTTTTTTGTTACTTCTGATATGGCCTTGCCACGGTTTATTTGCTTATTTATTTATTTATTTTTTGTGTCTTTTTATTTTGTATTGTTTTACATCTGATCAACTTCTGTGACTCTCCTTTTCTTTTTTAAGCGTGAACAGTGGAGAGGTCCTCGAGAGGTGATCTTGGGATCACTTCCTGAGGATCCTTGATGCCGAGGAATGTTCATCCACTATGGTCTGGATAGCCTGTAGCTGATCCTGAGCCAGAGCGGGATGGATGGATATATATATATATATATATATATATATATATATATATATATATATATATATACAATATCTGGGTATCTTTTCTAATACTGTTTATACTGTAAACCTTGAATTGTTAAAGTTTAAGTGCACCTCTCTCCTCAAGTGTGCATGTGAGTGGGTATGAGTGGATGTGCGATTGTATGAAGGTTTTGCGTGACCAAAGTATGACTGTTAAATGTGATTTTAACTGTAAAATTCAATACAAATATTTGCCAAAAAAAACACAAAAAAAACTTGTCAAATGTATTTTTTTTTACCATGAAAAAACAATTTAAAAAATATATATATAAACCATAGTATGGAAAAAGGTTCATGTATTTGGTAGACTTAGACATTCCTACTTTTAACTTGTCAAATGTATTTTTTTTTACCATGAAAAAACAATTAAAAAAAATATATATCTAAACCATAGCATTTCCATAAGAGTATAGACACATATTATTTTGCACACTCAATTATATTAGCAAAGTCAAATAAACCAAAGACAGAAGACTTTGCATCATTGATTTTATTTTTCACCCCAGGCTAAAAATGTTTGATCTGTAAAGAAAAAAAAATGTTGTAGCCTAGCCAAATACATTCCTTAAGCTCCCATAAATGTTTAACAATGGCAAGTATCAAGGTATTTTTCTGGCCCATAACAAGCAACCCTGTTCCTTGTTTCCAGTTCTGTTAATTTTCCACTGTCTAGAAAGGAAACAGATTGCGGTTCTTATAGGCACAATATCAATGCAAGATGTAAAACTAAGGTAATTGAAATAAGTGGAGGAATTACGCTTTAGTCTAGCAATAGTTGACTACAAGACTAATTAATCACATGACCTCTCACCTGTAGCCCTCCTTGCACTCGTCGCCATTTTCTGTCCTGCAATCGGTCTTCTTCAGACCTTAGTGATTTAATGACAACATACATTCACTATGAAAACATTCATGTTGGTCTGTTGACCGTGAGTAAAACATTTTTTTTGTGATTTGTGATATTCAAAGCACTTACGGCATGGGGAAGTTCTGCAGGAGAGCGAGACACCACCATCTCCTAATTTGCAGCATGTTTTCCTTTGAAGAAGGAAATGCAGGAAGATGTTAATATCCATCCATCCATCCATCCATATTCTACCGCTTATTCCCTTCGGGGTCGCGAGGGGCGCTGGAGCCTATCTCAGCTACAATTGGGCGGAAGGCGGGGTACACCCTGGACAAGTCGCCACCTCATCGCAGAGATGTTAATATGTTGTAAAAAAAATAACACCTTGTACACTAAGCATAATGTGTCACGATTTACACATACCTCTCTGAAATCACAATTGGCCCCCATTACAATGTACAGAGTGTACTGTAAGCCAAGAGGTACTGCTTAATATAATGTCGGGCGTATTCCCAAGGATACATTTTTTTCAATACAAATGAATGTGGTTTTAATGTAGCAAGCAAACATTTTGACAGACAACAGCAATGCTATAACATGCTGATTTGGTCTTACCATCAAAACAAACACGCCACAGTTGTTGGAGCACCCTTGCTTTGTTAGGCCCTGAGGTGTGAACAATGTATTTTAATAAAAGTACGGCAAGAAAATAGTAAAAAGTTAGCAAATGCTATTATGTAATGTCTCACCTGGACATCATTCACACCAAGTTCTTTCCAGGGGCCAGAAGAGAGGCTGTGAGCAACGTGTCTGTACAAATAATAAGCGAAATAAAAGTCACTCAACTTCAATCAACTTTTGATTGAAAAGCACGCATTAACGCTTGGAACAAAGCCTGAACTGAATAAGGAAGAGGTTGGAACTTCAAATCAAAAAGTTTTGGCTCTATTTTGCACATCATTCAAATGAGAAATGTGACATTTCACACTTGATTTTATTTTTCGGTTGTTGCTTTCTACACTAGTAAATGATGACAGTGAGCAGAGACCTCATGGAGACTTCCCTAGTCTCCACAAGTTTTCAGCACACACTGCATACTGGGGACAGAAACTCCAAGACAGCCAGGAACAACTGGTAAAGTTAACTATTGTGCCACTGTGGTTATCTATGAATGTCACTCATATAATCATACACGTATTAAGACTTTGTTTTCTTCCACTAGCTGTCTCATGTCTTGGAGAGATGAGAGTAGAACCAGTCTATTCAGGTTTTTAGGGCACCTCCTGGACAGTGGTAGTTCTGTTTTAAACCACTTGTCCTTTGTTTGTTTTAATTAATGGTTCTGTTTTTATTTGATCTAAAATATTCCATTCCATATTCCAACTATTTTGATTCCTTAAACAGATGGAAACAGAACTATTTATCTTTTTTGAGACGGGCAGTTCTGTTTAAGCCTGTTATGAAAACTTTTTGATTTGAAGTTCCAACCTCTTCCTTATTCAGTTCAGGCTTTGTTCCAAGCGTTTATGCGTGCTTTTCAATCAAAAGTTGATTGAAGTTAAGTGACTTTTATTTCGCTTATTATTTGTACAGACACGTTGCTCACAGCCTCTCTTCTGGCCCCTGGAGAGAGCTTGGTGTGAATGATGTCCAGGTGAGACATTATATAATAGCATTTGCTAACTTTTTACTATTTTCTTGCCATACTTTTATTAAAATACATTGTTCACACCTCAGGGCCTAACAAAGCAAGGGTGCTCCAACAACTGTGGCGTGTTTGTTTTGATGGTAAGACCAAATCAGCATGTTATAGCATTGCTGTTGTCTGTCAAAATGTTTGCTTGCTACATTAAAACCACATTCATTTGTATTGAAAAAAATGTATCCTTGGGAATACGCCTGACATTATATCAAGCAGTACCTCTTGGCTTACAGTACACTCTGTACATTGTAATGGGGGCCAATTGTGATTTCAGAGAGGTATGTGTAAATCGTGACACATTATGCTTAGTGTACAAGGTGTTATTTTTTTTACAACATATTAACATCTCTGCGATGAGGTGGCGACTTGTCCAGGGTGTACCCCGCCTTCCGCCCAATTGTAGCTGAGATAGGCTCCAGCACCCCTCGCGACCCCGAAGGGAATAAGCGGTAGAATATGGATGGATGGATGGATGGATATTAACATCTTCCTGCATTTCCTTCTTCAAAGGAAAACATGCTGCAAATTAGGAGATGGTGGTGTCTCGCTCTCCTGCAGAACTTCCCCATGCCGTAAGTGCTCTGAATATCACAAATCACAAAAAAAATGTTTTACTCACGGTCAACAGACCAACATGAATGTTTTCATAGTGAATGTATGTTGTCATTAAATCACTAAGGTCTGAAGAAGACCGATTGCAGGACAGAAAACGGCGACGAGTGCAAGGAGGGCTACAGGTGAGAGGTCATGTGATTAATTAGTCTTGTAGTCAACTATTGCTAGACTAAAGCGTAATTCCTCCACTTATTTCAATTACCTTAGTTTTACATCTTGCATTGTTATTGTGCCTATAAGAACCGCAATCTGTTTCCTTTCTAGACAGTGGAAAATTAACAGAACTGGAATCAAGGAACAGGGTTGCTTGTTATGGGCCAGAAAAATACCTTGATACTTGCCATTGTTAAACATTTATGGAAGCTTAAGGAATGTATTTGGCTAGGCTACAACATTTTTTTTTTCTTTACAGATCAAACATTTTTAACCTGGGGTGAAAAATAAAATCAATGATGCAAAGTATTCTGTCTTTGGTTTATTTGACTTAGCTAATATAATTGAGTGTGCAAAATAATATGTGTCTATACTCTTTTGGAAATGCTATGGTTTGTATATAATTATTATTCTTTTTTTTTCATGGTAAATGCTATGGTTTATATATATATATATATATATATATATATATATATATATATATATATATATATATATATATATTTTTTTTTTTTTTTTTTTTTTCATGGTAAAAAAAACACATTTGACAAGTTAAAAGTAGGAATGTCTAAGTCTATCAAATACATTAACCTTTTTCCATATTAAGTCATTGTGCTGTGCCGGATCTCCGCCACCAGATTGGTTCCGCGGGCTCAACGTTGAGCCCGCCCACATTGAGGGAAAATAAGCCCCTCCTCGATCTGCGGGCTGCAGCCAGGGGTTACTCCCCTATCTCCCAAATTCGGAGGTCTCAAGGTTGGCAAGTATGCATTGACGTCACTTGCGTGATGCAAGCAGAGAAACATTTTGCCGCTTTTCCACGACACCCGTTCACGCTCTTCCTCCCTCCCTCCCTGCCTCCCTCGCTCGCCCGCCTGCTCGCTCCCGCCCCCGTTGTAAACAGTCCGGGCGGGGAAGACGAGCACTCCGCCGAAGTACTGAGCGACAATACAAAAGTGTGGTGCACTGGACCCCAGCGCTGATACTACGACAGAGAGTCGCTGGGCGAATCAGACGTGTAACACGTTAGTGGTGATGTTAGCCCGTTCGGGGCTAATTGTGCTACCGTAACTGTAAACTCCACGGCGAGCCCCCCTCCTTCCCCTCCCGTTGGCTCCAGACAGAGACAATTTTTGATGCAATATTTCTTTGTTGAGCATAGGGGCACCCCAACGTGTCTTTCATTTCATTTAATTTTTATTTATCTCCTTCATTGATGTGCATCTTTGATCGATAGACAATTAAACCACAATTTTTCAATTATACATTTACACACCAATGCCTGAGAAGGAGCAGGATGAAGAAAAATCGTATATTTTTCTGCCCCCTTCAACATAATACGTAGTCTTACTTAATGATATCATATAAACCAACAAATACATCCAAATATAACGAAAACAAACAAAAAAACACAAGATGTGCAAAACTTCATGATGTACAAACTGAACAAAAAAAACAAAAGTAATATACACCTCACAGGATGATACAAAACAAATACAAAACCAGGCAAAAAATAAGTAAAATAATAAATATAAAGCAAAATGTAAACACTTATGGCTGTCCATATGATCTTATTGTTCTGTCTTTATATAGTTTTTCAATTGGAATATATTTTTACAATCTTTTATCTCATTGTAAAGAGAATTCCATAGTTTAACCCCCACCACTGATATGCACATTTGTTTTAAAGTTGTCCTTGAATACTGATGTTGGAAATGACCTTTTCTTCTATGCTCTTCATTCTCAGAAGTGATGACAAACATTTTTTGTAAATTTGCTGGTAATGTTTTACTTTTAGCCTTAAACATGACACATAACGTCTGTAACTTTACTAGCTCCTGTAATTTCAATAAACCGGAATTAATAAATAATATGTTAGTGTGTTCTAAGTAATCTACTTTATGAATAATCCTTATGGCTCTTTTCTGTAGTTGATACAGAGAAAGTTGCGATGCACAAGGAATACAATTTGAAACATCATTATACAACTAGACATGCTGAGGAGTATGCAAAATACCAGGGAGATGAGAGAGTGAACCGGGTTGCAAATTATAAAACCAGTCTACTGAGGCAACAAGATTTCGTCAAGAAAGCAAGCGAAAAGAGCGATGCAGCAGTCAAAGCTAGCTACATGGTGAGTGAGATGGTTGCTACGGCGGGAAAGCCATTCAAAGAAGGTGAATTCATTAAAAAGTGCATGATAGATTTTTTTTAAGAAATCTTTTTTTGCGGCCCAGCCTCACCCAGTTTCTGCATCCAGTGGCCCCCAGGTAAATTGAGTTTGAGACCCCTGCATTAAACAATGTAACAAGGTTTTCCAAAATAAATCAACTCAAGTTATGGAAAAAAAAAAATGCCAACATGGCACTGCCATATTTATTATTGAAGTCACAAAGTGCATTAGGAGGTTGAGGTGGGCGGGGTTGGGGGTGTGGGGTTGAGGTGGGGGAGGGCTGGGGTAGCGGGGGTGTATATTGTAGCGTCCCAGAAGAGTTAGTGCTGCAAGGTGTTCTGGGTATTTGTTCTGTTGTGTTTATGTCATACTTGCCAACCTTGAGACCTCCAATATCGGGAGGTGGGGGGGCGGGGCGTGGGGGGGCGTGGTTAAGAGGAGATTATATTTACAGCTAGAATTCACCAAATCAAGTATTTCATATATATATATATATATATATATATATATATATATATATATATATATATATATATATATATATATATATATATATATATATATATATATATATATATATATATATATATATATGTATGATATACTTGACTTTCAGTGAATTCTAGCTATATATTTTATTTTTTTTTAAATTTTATTTTATTATATATATAAATAAAAGACATACTTGAATTTCAGTGTTCTGCAGGCTATCCAGTAGGTGGCAGTATTGTCCTGTTTAAGAGTGTCACAACATTGCTGTTTACGGCAGACGAACTGCTTTACGGTAGACTAAACGTGACTGCTGTTGTTGTGTGTTGTTACCGCGCTGGGAGGACGTTAATGAAACCGCCTGACAATAAACCCACATAAGAAACCAAGAACTCTCTCTCCTTGTTGTGCACTCTACTCTCTAAAAGCCGTAGATGTTATGACGTCATTGGGCAGGCAAGCTGCTGGGAAAGCGGGCGTGAGAACAGGCTGTCCCCACTCAGGTCCGCATTGAGCTGGAGGGGGCGTGGCCTCCAGCTCCGGCTGAATACCGGGAGTTTGTCGGGAGAAAATCTCTGCCGGGAGGTTGTCGGGAGAGGCGCTGAATAACGGGATTCTCCCGCTAAAAACGGGAGGGTTGGCAAGTATGGTTTATGTTGTGTTACGGTGCGGATGTTCTCCCGAAATGTGTTTGTCATTCTTGTTTGGTGTGGCTTCACAGTGTGGCGCATATTTGTAACAGTGTTAAACTTGTCTATACGGTCCACCCTCAGTGTGACCTGTATGGCTGTTGACCAAGTATGCCTTGCATTCACTTGTGTGTGTGAAAAGCCGTAGATATTATGTGACTGGGCCGGCACGCAAAGGCAGTGCCTTTAAGGTTTATTGGCGCTCTGTACTTCTCCCTACGTCCGTGTACATAGCGGCCTTTTAAAAAGTCATACATTTTACTTTTTGAAACCGATACCGATAATTTCCGATATTACATTTTAAAGCATTTATCGGCCGATAATATATTGGCAGCCCGATATTATCGGACATCTCTAAATGTAACTATTGTTTTTATAAGCATGTTAACCTTTGCCATTTCACTGAGCCGACCCCAATGTAGCAGTAGCCTTGTTCTGGGTGTGGATGCATTAGCTGGAGCACACGGGGACCAAGACCTGTGTCCTAGAGATCAGCAGAAGTGTGACCCACTATCAGGTACCTTAAAGAGCATACGAGGTGAGCGGGGCCACAAATCCAATCCAGACCGCCTTGCTGCAGCAGCATAAAAGCCGCACAAATTTATGGAAGCCCGAACACATAAAGCATGAATTCCGTCCGTGGAGTGCTGAATCATTTGCCGTGCACCCCCACTGCTGCTCCCACCACGTCCACCCACAGCCATTCACACCCGAGCGCCACGCTAACGTGCAAACACAAACATATTAAACATATCAAACGGCACCCCTAAAAAACAGGCCGGTTACATAAACAACTCCTTGTGGATGAGCACCATAACACGCTCTTTCAGTCTGGTGCCTGCTACTACCACAGCCACCCATGCATCTTCACACCTACTCCTTCCTCCCACTGCACAACTTGGAGGAGCTCAGCTCTTTGCCCAATAAAACTATCTTATCGGCATCCTTTGGGTGCTAAATGGAAGGACAGACACTCGATACGGGCATCAGGGGGACTTTATCGCCACCAGCTGACATGCTGGGCTCCGTTAGCAGATTGAGAACACACAAGGAAACTGTGACACGTGTGCCACTACTGGTATGCAGGATGCATCTAGTGCAGGGGTGGGCAATTCATTTTTACCGGGGGCCGCATGAGCAACCCGAGCACTGCTGGAGGGCCACACCGACAATATTTCAATGAAATTTTGCTCAAATTATTTTTGATATACCGTAAGATAAATAACAATAATAATAATAATTTCATTTAACCCTAACTTAACTTTATAACAATTGGGAGGATTGGTTTCGAACATCATCCCTAGGCTTAAATAGTAGTCTCTGATTAGCGACAGGTGTGATCCGAACAAATGAGACAGGTGAAAACTAATGAGTTGCCATGGTGAGTAAACAAACAAGGGAGTGTAAACAGGAGCTAAAAGAGTCCTAAACAACCAAAAAATAACAAAAAACATGATCCAGACCACAGATCATGACAATATATCATATATATATTGTAAACATATAAAATATAAAATTTGAAGTTTTGACTCTTTGTCAACAAGTTAATAATAATAATAACTGCTATAGCGGCCGCAACATTAATGCTGCCACAACGATGACTCTTGCTGACCTACTGCCTTCGGTAATAGCACCATTCCCAAATTATGTCGGCTCTATTGATAAACTCACTAACAACTTTGACGATGCCTTGCGCGAAATTATTGATAGTATAGCACCGCTAAAGCAAAAAAGGGCCCCTAAAAGGCGCACCCCATGGTTTACAGAAGAAATTAGAGCTCATAAATTATCATGTAGAAAACTGGAACGCAAATGGCGCGCAACTAAACTTGAGGTTTTCCATCAAGCATGGAGTGATAGTTTAATAACTTATAAACGCATGCTTACCTTAGCTAAAGCTAAATACTACTCAAATCTCATCCGCCTCAACAAAAACGATCCTAAATTTCTGTTTAGTACAGTAGCATCGCTAACCCAACAAGGGACTCCTCCCAGTAGCTCCACCCACTCGGCAGATGATTTTATGAATTTCTTTAATAAGAAAATTGAACTCATTAGAAAGGAGATTAAAGACAACGCATCCCAGCTACAACTGGGCTCTATTAACACAAATACGACTGTATATACGACGGACACTGCCCTCCAAAATAGTCTCTCTATTTTTGATGAAATAACATTAGAGGAATTATTACAGCGTGTAAGTGGGATAAAACAAACAACATGTTTACTTGACCCACTTCCTGGGAAACTTATCAAGGAACTGTTTGTATTATTAGGTCCATCAGTGTTAAATATTATAAACTTATCACTTTCCTCCGGCACTGTTCCCCTAGCATTCAAAAAAGCGGTTATTCATCCTCTGCTCAAAAGACCTAACCTCGATCCTGACCTCATGGTAAACTACCGACCGGTCTCCCACCTTCCGTTTATTTCCAAAATTCTCGAAAAAACTGTTGCACAGCAGCTAAATGAACACTTAGTGACTAACAATCTCTGTGAACCTTTTCAATCCGGTTTCAGGGCAAATCACTCTACGGAGACAGCCCTCGCAAAAATGACTAATGATCTATTGCTAACGATGGATTCTGATGCGTCATCTATGTTGCTGCTTCTTGATCTTAGCGCCGCTTTCGATACCGTCGATCATAATATTTTATTAGAGCGTATCAAAACACGTATTGGTATGTCAGACTTAGCCTTGTCTTGGTTTAACTCTTATCTTACTGACAGGATGCAGTGTGTCTCCCATAACAATGTGACCTCGGACTATGTCAAGGTAACGTGCGGAGTTCCCCAGGGTTCGGTTCTTGGCCCTGCACTCTTTAGTATTTACATGCTGCCGCTGGGTGACATCATACGCAAGTACGGTGTTAGCTTTCACTGTTATGCTGATGACACTCAACTCTACATGCCCCTAAAGCTGACCAACACGCCGGACTGTAGTCAGCTGGAGGCGTGTCTTAATGAAATTAAACAATGGATGTCCGCTAACTTTTTGCAACTCAACGCTAAGAAAACGGAAATGCTGATTATCGGTCCTGCTAGACACCAACATCTATTTAATAATACCACCTTAACATTTGACAACCAAACAATTAAACAAGGAGACTCGGTAAAGAATCTGGGTATTATCTTCGACCCAACTCTCTCGTTTGAGTCACACATTAAGAGTGTTACTAAAACGGCCTTCTTTCATCTCCGTAATATCGCTAAAATTCGTTCCATCTTGTCCACTAGCGACGCTGAGATCATTATTCATGCGTTCGTTACGTCTCGTCTCGATTACTGTAACGTATTATTTTCGGGCCTCCCTATGTCTAGCATTAAAAGATTACAGTTGGTACAAAATGCGGCTGCAAGGCTTTTGACAAAAACAAGAAAGTTTGATCATATTACGCCTATACTGGCTCACTTGCACTGGCTTCCTGTGCACTTAAGATGCGACTTTAAGGTTTTACTACTTACGTATAAAATATTACACGGTTTAGCTCCAGCCTATCTCGCCGATTGTATTGTACCATATGTCCCGACAAGAAATCTGCGTTCAAAGAACTCCGGCTTATTAGTGATTCCCAGAGCCAAAAAAAAGTCTGCGGGCTATAGAGCGTTTTCTATTCGGGCTCCAGTACTCTGGAATGCCCTCCCGGTAACAGTTAGAGATGCTACCTCAGTAGAAGCATTTAAGTCCCATCTTAAAACTCATTTGTATAATCTAGCCTTTAAATAGACCCCCCCTTTTTTAGACCAGTTGATCTGCCGTTTCTTTTCTTCTCTCCTCTTCTCCCCTGTCCCTTGCGAGGGGGAGTTGCATAGGTCCGGTGGCCATGGATGAAGTGCTGGCTGTCCAGAGCCGGGACCCCGGGTGGACCACTAGCCTGTGCATCGGTTGGGGACATCTCTGCGCTGCTGACCCGTCTCCGCTCGGGATGGTTTCCTGTTGGCCCCGCTGTGGACTGGACTCCCGCTGATGTGTTGGATCCACTGTGGACTGGACTTTCACAATGTTATGTCAGACCCACTCGACATCCGTTGCTTTCGGTCTCCCCTAGAGGGGGGGGGTTACCCACATATGCGGTCCTCTCCAAGGTTTCTCATAGTCATTCACCGACGTCCCACTGGGGTGAGTTTTTCCTTGCCCGTATGTGGGCTCTGTACCGAGGATGTCGTTGTGGCTTGTACAGCCCTTTGAGACACTTGTGATTTAGGGCTATATAAATAAACATTGATTGATTGATTGATAAACAGGAGCTAAAAGAGTCCTAAACAACCAAAAAATAACAAAAAACATGATCCAGACCACAGATCATGACAATATATCATATATATATTGTAAACAGGAGCTAAAAGAGTCCTAAACAACCAAAAAATAACAAAAAACATGATCCAGACCACAGATCATGACAATATATCATGTATATATTGTAAACAGGAGCTAAAAGAGTCCTAAACAACCAAAAAATAACAAAAAACATGATCCAGACCACAGATCATGACAATATAGCATGTATATATTGTAAACAGGAGCTAAAAGAGTCCTAAACAACCAAAAAATAACAAAAAACATGATCCAGACCACAGATCATGACAATATATCATATATATATTGTAAACAGGAGCTAAAAGAGTCCTAAACAACCAAAAAATAACAAAAAACATGATCCAGACCACAGATCATGACAATATATCATATATATATTGTAAACAGGAGCTAAAAGAGTCCTAAACAACCAAAAAATAACAAAAAACATGATCCAGACCACAGATCATGACAATATATCATATATATATTGTAAACAGGAGCTAAAAGAGTCCTAAACAACCAAAACATAACAAAAAACATGATCCAGACCACAGATCATGACAATATATCATATATATATTGTAAACAGGAGCTAAAAGAGTCCTAAACAACCAAAACATAACAAAAAACATGATCCAGACCACAGATCATGACAATATATCATATATATATTGTAAACAGGAGCTAAAAGAGTCCTAAACAACCAAAAAATAACAAAAAACATGATCCAGACCACAGATCATGACAATATATCATATATATATTGTAAACAGGAGCTAAAAGAGTCCTAAACAACCAAAAAATAACAAAAAACATGATCCAGACCATAGATCATGACAATATATCATATATATATTGTAAACAGGAGCTAAAAGAGTCCTAAACAACCAAAAAATAACAAAAAACATGATCCAGACCACAGATCATGACAATATATCATATATATTGTAAACAGGAGCTAAAAGAGTCCTAAACAACCAAAAAATAACAAAAAACATGATCCAGACCACAGATCATGACAATATATCATATATATATTGTAAACAGGAGCTAAAAGAGTCCTAAACAACCAAAAAATAACAAAAAACATGATCCAGACCACAGATCATGACAATATATCATATATATATTGTCACGATCTGTGGTCTGGATCATGTTTTTTGTTATTTTTTGGTTGTTTAGGACTCTTTTAGCTCCTGTTTACACTCCCTTGTTCCCGTGGTTGCTGATATACGTGACATGGTTGCAGGTTGCACAGATAGCGCCGATAGACGGTATGAATTACTCATCAATGAACTAATCAAAGAACAGACAAGACACTCTTAATGCATGACTGCCGTGTGCTGAAACATTTCATGACAGAAGGCAGAAGGACGCCTATAAAGCCATTGCAGTACAAACGATACTTCTCAGGATATGAGAAAACGAGGGTAAGATAGCAAAACCATTACCAGGTTAAGCGCTAACACATCTCTGATGGCTCTTGCCGGCAGTCATTTGGCAGTGAAAGACGCCTAATGATTCCCAGCCAGCCATCACTCACTCCAGCCTGACTCCACCGTCTCAATAACGAGCGGCGGCGTTCTGCCGATGTCAAGCGGTAAACGACCACCTGAACAGACAGGAAAAACAACAACGTAATCCAACACGGCAGAGAAAATGTACTGCGGCGTAGCAACAAAATGAACAAAGCCGAAAAAAAGGAATGACTTTGACGGATGGAACATGACAAAAGGCACAGGCCCAAATGCACAAATGCGTTAAATAATGCATTGCGGGGTATTTTGGGAGACGACATGTAACGAATTCAAACTAAATTTTTTTTAAAAAAAGCTACTCAGAAAAGGTTTGGACTTACACAAAGGCACAATTTTAAATAAAAAAGTGTTTTTTATATATTTATAAATGGTTGATTTATATAGGCTAGTAAGGTACAAAACTTTACCTTACTAGCCTATATAAATCAACCATTTATAAATACACATTAGTAGGCTAAATGAACCTCTTCAACATATGTTGTTTTTTATTTTTATTTATCTGTTATGATAAATGTTGACTACACTGCAAAAAGTCAGTGTTCAGAAACAAGAAAAAATAATACAAAAATTAGGGGTATTTTATTTGAACTAAGCAAAATTACGTGTATACAGTATGTGTGTTTGTACAGTGAATGTATATGTACAGTATGTGTATATGTGTTTGTACAGTGAGTGTATATGTACAGTATGTGTATATGTATGTTTGTACAGTGAATATATATGTACAGTATGTGTATGTTTGTATAATGAATGTGCGTGTGGATGTACGAACTTTGAGTGTGTAAATATGTACTGTATTTGTGTATGTATGTGGGAGCGTAGGTACCTGTGTATGTATGTATTATTATTATTATTAGCCTTTATTTAACCAGGTAAAATCCCATTGAGATCAAAGATCTCTTTTCCAAGGGAGACCTGGCCAAGAGGGCAGCAGCAAGGTTACATTAAAAACAGTAAACAAATACATAAAACATCACATTTACGACATTAAAACTTGCTCACATAACACATGTGCATACAGACAAGGTAGACTGCAATCCTTTCACAGAAGCTTTAAACTCATTCAACGTAACAAGGGTTTGAAGTTTAATATTCGATTGTAGGTTATTCCAAGCCTTCGCTGCTGAAAACATAAATGCTTTCTTGCCCAGTTCAGTTCTTACTTTGGGGACGACAAATTGCAGAACATTCATTGAACGAAGATGTACGTGAGTGTATGTGAATTTGCATGTACAATACATTTGACTCCCAGTGTGTGTGATCTTTATGCTAGAATGCAAAACAAAAACTACTTTTGTCTTCTTGTCTCTCATAATGGTTGTGAAGGGAAAAGTGCAGTTCCCCTTTGCATGACAAGTAGCATCTCAAAACACTTTTAAGTTGAAGTAACACTGTAGTTTTATTTGCAGTGCGGCCCTACACTGCAAAAACTCGGTGTTCAAAAACAAGAAAAAAAACATACAAAAATGAGGGGTGTTTTATTTGAACTAAGCAAAATTATCTGCCAATAGAACAAAAAAATTCGGCCTGTCAAGACTTTCCAAAACAAGTAAAATTAGCTAACCTCAATGAACCCAAAAATAGCTTAAAATAAGTATATTCTCACTAATAACAAGTGCGCTTTTCTTGGTAGAAAAAAAAAGAGACCTTTTTGCTCAATATGTTGAAAAATATTCTTAAATGAAGTAAATGCTAGTGCCATTATCTTGACATAATGATAAGCGCTCGGCATTACATTTCTTGAAACCAGCAAACTTATACTAAAAAGTAATTTATTGTTCTTAATGGAAAGTCAACAAGGCAAGCGCTTGTTACTCTCGGGGTCTCCTAGCCGCTCAGGCAAATCATATTGTTTAAAAATGCATTTTTCCATGGATAACATGACATCATCGCGCCAAGTGCGTGCTCTTTCAGTCAATTAGTGCGCATATACACAGTCCGGCCCCCGGCCAAAAATGTTTAATTGTAATTTTGAAGAATTTATCTGAATGTGCATGAACTATTTCTGTTCAAAATTGGTAGAAATGTTAAATGTTTAAATATTAACTGTCAGTTTACTGTACTGTGCCAACTGTACTACTATATGAGTACGTGTTTTCTATTGTTTCATTGGAAATAAAACAGCAAAGTCCATTTGGCTGTCATCTGTTTTAATTATGAGACACAATTGTGTCAAAGTCATGATTTTTGTATTTCATGCTTGAAATAAGACAGTATTACTTTGAAAAAGTAGTTTTATACTTGTGAGTGTTGATGACACAGCTTTGCAACACTTGATATTCTAGTTTAAGCATGTTTTACTCAATATAGCTCATCAAATCTCAGCAACAAGCTGTAATATCTTACTGACATCATTTAGGACCAAAACGCTTCTCAGTCCATCTTAGATGAGCTCGGGCCCAGCGAAGCGAGCTGCGTTTCTGGGTGTTGTTGATAAATGGCTTTCACTTTGCATAGTAGAGTTTTAACTTGCACTTACAGATGTAGCGACCAACTGTACACTGCAAAAAGTCAGTGTTCAAAAACAAGAAAAAAATAAATAAAAATGAGGGGTATTTTACTTGAACTAAGCAAAATTATCTGCCAATAGAACAAGAAAATTCGGCTTGTCAAGACTTTCCAAAACAAGTAAAATTAGCTAACCTCAATGAACCCAAAATAGCTTAAAATAAGTATATTCTCACTAATAACAAATGCACTTTTCTTGTTAGAAAAAAAATGTGACCTTTTTGCTCAATATGTTGAGAAATATTCTTAAATTAAATAAATGCTAGTGCCATTATCTTGACATAATGATATGTGCTCGGCATCATGATTTTTTTTTTCATGCTTGAAATAAGAAATGATTACTTTGAAAAAGTAGTTTTATACTTGTGAGTGTTGATGACACAGCTTTGCAACAGTTGATATTCTAGTTTGAAGCATGTTTTACTCAATATAGCTCATCAAATCTCAGCAACAAGCTGTAATATCTTACTGAGATCATTTAGCACCAAAACGCTTAAAATAAGTAAAACACTCTAACATAAAATCTGCTGAGTGAGAAGAATTATCTTATCAGACTGAAAATAAGCAAATATCACCCTTATTTGAGATATTTCATCTTACTTAGATTTCAGTTTTTGCAGTGTAGGCTTGGCTAGGTGACAGTGTTTGCTACGTAATTAGCATGAAATCAGAATAAGATGTAAGAAGTGGTAAAAATGTAAACATAAATGTAGGTTTTCTTTGCAGATTCACTGTAGCAGCGTCCTCTGCAGTGGACATCTGTGTTTGGTCTATTTCTTTAGTCAGAGTTAGACATTTGGCGACAAAAATAGCTCTGTTATGCAAAACCCAAATCAGTGTTCCCCACACATTTAACTTCACTCGCGGCCACAAACATTTGGATTAATTGTTTGTACAAAACCCAAAAGCGGTGAAGTTGTCACGTTGTGTAAATGGTAAATAAAAACAGAATACAATGATTTGTAAATCCTTTTCAACTTATAGTTAATTGAATGGACTGCAAAGACAAGATATTTAATGTTCCAACTGGAAAACTTTGGTTTTTTTTGCAAATATTAGCTCATTTGGAATTTGATGCCTGCAACATGTTTCAAAAAAGCTGGCACAAGTGGCAGAAAAGACTGAGAAAGTTGAGGAATGCTCATCAAACACTTATTTGGAACATCCCACAGGTGAACAGGCTGATTGGTAACAGGTGGGTGCCATGATTGGGTATGAAAGCAGATTCCACGAAATGCTCAGTCATTCACAAACAAGGATGGGGCGAGGGTCACCACTTTGTCAACAAATGCCTGAGCAAATTGTTGAACAGTTTAAGAACAACATTTTTCAACCAGCTATTGCAAGGAATTTAGGGATTTCACTATCCAAGGTCTGTAATATCATCAAAATGTTCAGAGAATCTGGAGAAATCACTACACGTAACATTGAATGCCCGTGACCTTCCATCCCTCAGGTGGTACTGCATCAAAAACCGACATCAGTTTGTAAAGGACATCACCACATAGGCTCAGGAATACTTCAGAAAACCACTGTCAGTAACTACACTGCAAAAAGTGAAATCTAAGTAAGATTAATTATCTCAAATAAGGGTGATATTTGCTTATTTTCTGTCTGATAAGATCATTCTTCTCACTAAGCAGATTTTATGTTAGTGTTTTACTTGTTTTAAGTGTTTTGGTCCTAAATGATCTCAGTAAGATATTACAGCTTGTTGCTGAGATTTGATGAGCTATATTGAGTAAAACATGCTTGAAACTAGAATATCAACTGTTGCAAAGCTGTGTCATCAACACTCACAAGTAGAAAACTGCTTTTTTAAAGTAATCATTTCTTATTTCAAGCATGAAAAAAAAAATCATGATGCCGAGCGCATATCATTATGTCAAGATAATGGCACTAGCATTTATTTAATTTGAGAATATTTCTCAACATATTGAGCAAAAAGGTCTAATTTTTTTTCTAACAAGAAAAGTGCATTTGTTATTAGTGAGAATATACTTATTTTAAGGTATTTTTGGGTTCATTAAGTTTAGGTAATTTTACTTGTTTTGGAAAGTCTTGACAAGCCGAATTTTCTTCTTCTACTGGCAGATAATTTTGCTTAGTTCAAGTAAAATACCCCTCATTTTTATTTATTTTTTTCTTGTTTTTGAACACTGACTTTTTGCAGTGTACAGTTGGTCGCTACATCTGCAAGTGCAAGTTAAAACTCTACTATGCAAAGTGAAAGCCATTTATCAACAACACCCAGAAACGAAGCTCGCTTCGCTGGGCCCGAGCTCATCTAAGATGGACTGAGAAGCAAACTGGAAAAGTGTTCTGTGGTCTGACGAGTCCACATTTCAAATTGTTTTTGTAAACTGTCGACGTCGTGACCTACGGAACATAGAGGAAAAGAACCATCCGGGTTGTTATAGGCGCAAAGTGTAAAAGCCAGCATGTGTGATGGTATGGGGGTGTATTAGTGCCCAAGACATGGGTAACTTACACATCTGTGAAGGCGCCATTAATGCTGAAAGGTACATACAGCTTTTGGAGCAACATTTGTTGCGATCCAAGCAACGTTACCATGGACGCCCCTGCTTATTTCAGCAAGACAATGCCAAGCCACGTGTTACATCAACGTGGCTTCACAGTAAAAGAGTGCGGGTACTAGTAGTCCAGACCTGTCTCCCATTGATTGGTTGATTGGCAACACTAAAATTGGCCCTAGTGTGTGAATGTGAGTGGGAATGTTGTCTTGTCTATCTGTGTTGGCCCTGCGATGAGGTGGCGACTTGTCCAGGGTGTACGCCGCCTTCCGCCCGATTGTAGCTGATATAGGCTCCAGTGCCCCCCGCGACCACGAAAGGAATAAGCGGTAGAAAATGGATGGATGGGATGGATATTGAGCAAAAAGGTCTCTTTTTTTCTACCAAGAAAAGTGCATGATTTGATTGATTGATTGATATTATTACTAGGGATGTCCGATAATGGCTTTTTGCCGATATCCGATATGCCGATATTGTCCAACTCTTTAATTACCGATACCGATATCAACCGATACCGATATCAACCGATATATGCAGTCGTGGAATTAACACATTATTATGCCTAATTTGGACAACCATGTATGGTGAAGATAAGGTACTTTTTTAAAAAAATGAATCAAATAAAATAAGATAAATAAATTAAAAACATTTTCTTGAATAAAAAAGAAAGTAAAACAATATAAAAACAGTTACATAGAAACTAGTAATGAATGAAAATTTGTAAAATTAAGTGTTAAAGGTTAGTATTATTAGTGGACCAGCAGCACGCACAATCATGTGTGCTTACGGACTGTATCCCTTGCAGACTGTATTGATATGTAAAAGGCTCTAGTAACCTTCTAGCTTCCACGCTAAAGGCTCTGGTAACCTTCTAGCTTCCACGCTAAAGGCTCTGGTAACCTTCTAGCTTCCACGTTAAAGGCTCTGGTAACCTTCTAGCTTCCACGCTAAAGGCTCTGGTAACCTTCTAGCTTCCACGTTAAAGGCTCTGGTAACCTTCTAGCTTCCACGCTAAAGGCTCTGGTAACCTTCTAGCTTCCACGCTAAAAGGCTCTGTTTAGTGTTTAGTGTTTTACTCTAGCTCCCACGCTAGCTCCTTTAGTTTCTGCTTTAAGTGCTATGAGCACGTTTTTGTTTGTTTCCAGTATTAGTTATTTCGTAAATAAATCATTTTTGTACCTGCAAGCTATATCCGAAGCCCGTCTGCATCCCTGGGAGAACGAAAACCCGCATCCACGCGAACCGGTCGTCACAATCTGCACCTTATTGCTCTTTTATCCTGCACTACAGCGAACTAATGCAGCGAAATGTTGTTCTTATCTGTACTGTAAAGTTCAAATTTGAATGACAATAAAAGAAAGTCTAAGTCTAAGTGTAAGTCTCTAAATAATTGACAGTATTAATTACATTTACAGACTATTATTAGCCTTATTATTAGGGATGTCCGATAATGGCTTTTTGCCGATATCCGATATTCCGATATTGTCCAACTCTTTAATTACCGATACCGATACCAACCGATACCGATATCAACCGATATATACAGTCGTGGAATTAACACATTATTATGTCTAATTTGGACAACCAGGTATGGTGAAGATAAGGTACTTTTTTTTTTTTTATTATAAAATAAAATAAGATAAATAAATTAAAAACATTTTCTTGAATAAAAAAGAAAGTAAAACAATATAAAAACAGTTACATAGAAACTAGTAATTAATGAAAATGAGTAACATTAACTGTTAAAGGTTAGTACTATTAGTGGAGCAGCAGCACGCACAATCATGTGTGCTTACGGACTGTATCCCTTGCAGACTGTATTGATATATATTGATATATAATGTAGGAAGCAGAATATTGATAACAGAAAGAAACAACCCTTTTGTGTGAATGAGGAGGGAGGTTTTTTGGGGTTGGTGCATTAATTGTAAGTGTATCTTGTGTTTTTTATGTTGATTTAATAAAAAATAAATAAATAAATAAATAAAAAAAATTTTTAAAAACGATACCGATAATAAAAAAAAACGATACCGATAATTTCCGATATTACATTTTAACGCATTTAAAATGTTCCCTAATTTTAAATGATATCTCAATTTTGTACACTGCTGCTGGAATTTTTATTTTCCTGAGGGAACTCTCCTGAAGGAGTCAATCAAGTACTATCTATCTATCTATTTACCATCTACTGGTCACACTTATCATTACACCATGTACCAAATAAAATTGCTTCGAGGTCGGTAAGCACAAGCACAACTATTCCGTACATTGGGCGCACCGGGTTAAAAGGCGCGCTGTCGTTTTTTGAGAAAGTGAAAGGATTTTAAGTGCGCCTTATAGTCCGGGAAATACGGTATAAGTACTTTTGAGCATACTCGACAATACCGGGATAATAATAATAACCGTGATCATTTTGGTCAGTAGCATTTCCACTCCAACGTTCGGCTCCGTGAGCAAGCTCCGGCGCGTTTTAGCCGTCAGCGGACATATTCATGGCCATCTGTTGTTTGGAGTCAACACCAGGCGCTAAATTCGGAGAGACACGGGAAGAAGTGTCAGACCGCGCTGAAGGTCCGCGGCAAAGTCACTTCCCCGCCTCGTGCTCCTGTTTGCGTTTGACAACAAAGCAGATGGCGAGGTTTTTCTGGAAAACATTTTAAAACGTAGAAAAATGTGACATCGGCAATGCCGTCAGAGCTTTTCTTCCTGTCACTCGCCCACACAAGGACATGAATATTTCTCACTTCGTATAAAATGTGCTCATGTTCAGGTAAATGTGGCCATTTTTTGTTTGTTTTCTTACTCTTTGGACGTGTCTTAAAAAAGAAGGGTTGTCTATATGATAATTATGTGGGGGGGGGGGGGGGGGGGGTTTCATCTTTGATTTTGTCTTAACAAATATTTTTCCAAATTAACGTTGCGGTTTGGTCTCACAATCAGGATCGTCTTATATTTGGGGTCATGTGGTAATTACACTACCGTTCAAAAGTTTGGGGTCACATTGAAATGTCCTTATTTTCAATGAAGATAACTTTAAACTGGTCTTAACTTGAAAGAAATACACTCTATACATTGCTAATGTGGTAAATGACTATTCTAGCTGCAAAATGTCTGGTTTTTGGTGCAATATCGACATAGGTGTATAGAGGCCCATTTCCAGCAACTATCACTCCAGTGTTCTAATGGTACAATGTGTTTGCTCATTGGCTCAGAAGGCTAATTGATAATTAGAAAACCCTTCACACATCTGAAAACAGTTGAGCTCGTTACAGAAGCTACAAAACCGACCTTCCTTTGAGCAGATTGAGTTTGTGGAGCATCACATTTGTGGGGTCAATTAAACGCTCAAAATGGCCAGAAAAAGAGAACGTTCATCTGAAACTCGACAGTCTATTCTTGTTTTTAGAAATGAAGGCTATTCCACAAAATTGTTTGGGTGACCCCAAACTTTTGAACGGTAGTGTACGTCATAGAATTTATCTTTCAAAAAAAAAAAATTATCCCTAAAGAGAGGTCGTTTTACATTAAGAATTGTTTTATATTTGGGGAGATGTGGTCTTTAAAAAGTTCCAAACAATGGGTCCTTTTATAGTCGGGTAATATGGTAATTACAGTATGTCTTTGATTTTCTCTTCAGAAAAATAGTTTGCCGAAAGAGAGGTGTCTTACATATAGGAGTGTCTTATATTTTGCTGAATACAGTAATTACGTCATTAACGAGTCTTACATTCAGGATTGCCGTATATTTTGCTGAATACAGTAGTTATGTCATTGATTTTGTCTTTAGAAAAATATTTTTCCAAGAGTTTGGGTCGTCTTGCAACCAGGTTTGTCTTATATTTGGGTAGTATGCCAATTATGTCATTGATTTTGTCTTAAAAAATAATTTTCCAAAAGAAAAGCATCTAACATTCACGACAGTGTTATGTTTTGGTGGATGTGGTAAGTGTGTCTTTAGTGTTCTGTTTTAAAAAGATCATTTTCCAAACAATGGGTCCTTTTACAGTCAGAATCGTCTTATATTCGGGAAATATGGTAATTATCCATCCATCCATTTTCTACCGCTTATTCCCTTCGGGGTCGCGGGTATGGTAATTATGTCTTTGATTTTCTCTTTAAAAAATAGTTTGCCAAAAGAGAGGTGTCTTACATTCAGGATTGTCTTTTATTTTGCTGAATACAGGCAATACGTCATTGATTTTGTCTTAAAAAAAAAAAAAAATTCAGAGAGATTGGGTCATCTTGCAACCAGGTTTGTCTTATATTTGGGTAGTATGTCATTCAATTTGTCTTTAAAAATAATTTTCCGAAATAAAAGCATCTAACATTCACGATGGTCTTATATTCTTGTGGATGTGGTAAGTGTGTCTTTGATGTTCTGTTTTAAAAAGATCATTTTCCAAACAATGGGTCCTTTTACAGTCAGAATAGTCTTATATTCGGGAAATATGGTAATTATGTCTTTGACTTTCTCTTTAAAAAATAGTTTGCCAAAAGAGAGATGTCTTACATTCAGGATTGTCTTTTATTTTGCTGGATACAGGCATTACGTCATTGATTTTGTCTTTAAAAAAATAATTTTCCGAGAGATTGGGTCGTCTTGCAACCAGGTTTGTCTTACATTTGGGTAGTATGTCATTCAATTTGTCTTTAAAAATCATTTTCCAAAATAAAAGCATCTAACATTCACAATGGTCTTATATTCTTGTGGATGTGGTAAGTGTGTCTTTGATATTCTGTTTTAAAAAAGATAATTTTCCAAACAATGGGTCCTTTTACAATCAGAATAGTCTTATATTCGGGAAATATGGTAATTATGTATTTGATTTTCTCTTTAAAAAATAGTTTGCCAAAAGAGAGGTGTCTTACATTCAGGATTGTCTTTTATTTTGCTGAATACAGGCATTACGTCATTGATTTTGTCTTTAAAAAAATAATTTTCCGAGAGATTGGGTCGTCTTGCAACCAGGTTTGTCTTACATTTGGGTAGTATGTCATTCAATTTGTCTTTAAAAATCATTTTCCAAAATAAAAGCATCTAACATTCACAATGGTCTTATATTCTTGTGGATGTGGTAAGTGTGTCTTTGATATTCTGTTTTAAAAAAGATAATTTTCCAAACAATGGGTCCTTTTACAATCAGAATAGTCTTATATTCGGGAAATATGGTAATTATGTATTTGATTTTCTCTTTAAAAAATAGTTTGCCAAAAGAGAGGTGTCTTACATTCAGGATTGTCTTTTATTTTGCTGAATACAGGCATTACGTCATTGATTTTGTCTTTAAAAAAATAATTTTCCGAGAGATTGGGTCGTCTTGCAACCAGGTTTGTCTTACATTTGGGTAGTATGTCATTCAATTTGTCTTTAAAAATCATTTTCCAAAATAAAAGCATCTAACATTCACAATGGTCTTATATTCTTGTGGATGTGGTAAGTGTGTCTTTGATATTCTGTTTTAAAAAAGATAATTTTCCAAACAATGGGTCCTTTTACAATCAGAATAGTCTTATATTCGGGAAATATGGTAATTATGTATTTGATTTTGTCTTTAAAAAATAGTTTGCCAAAAGAGAGGTGTCTTACATTCAGGATTGTCTTTTATTTTGCTGAATACAGGCATTACGTCATTGATTTTGTCTTAAAAAAAACAAAAATTCCGAGAGATTGGGTCATCTTGCAACCAGGTTTGTCTTATATTTGGGTAGTATGTCATTCAATTTGTCTTTAAAAATAATTTTCCGAAATAAAAGCATCTAACATTCACGATGGTCTTATATTCTTGTGGATGTGGTAAGTGTGTCTTTGATGTTCTGTTTTAAAAAGATCATTTTCCAAACAATGGGTCCTTTTACAGTCAGAATAGTCTTATATTCGGGAAATATGGTAATTATATCTTTGATTTTCTCTTTAAAAAAAAGTTTGCCAAAAGAGCGGTGTCTTACATTCAGGATTTTCTTTTATTTCGCTGGATACAGGCATTACGTCATTGATTTTGTCTTTAAAAAAATAATTTTCCGAGAGATTGGGTCGTCTTGCAACCAGGTTTGTCTTATATTTGGGTAGTATGTCATTCAATTTGTCTTTAAAAATAATTTTCCAAAATAAAAGCATCTAACATTCACGATGGTCTTATATTCTTGTGGATGTGGTAAGTGTGTCTTTCATGTTCTGTTTTAAAAAGATAATTTTCCAAACAATGGGTCCTTTTACAATCAGAATCGTCTTATATTCGGGAAATATGGTAATTATGTCTTTGATTTTCTCTTTAAAAAATAGTTTGCCAACAGAGAGGTGTCTTACATTCAGGATTGTCTTTTATTTTGCTGAATACAGGCATTACGTCATTGATTTTGTCTTTAAAAAAATAACCCTAGGGGAACATATTCTAAGTAACAAAAACTTAATTTAGAGTTATTTGGACACTAAGGGAACATATTCTAAGTAACAAAGACTTAATTTAGAGTTATTTGGTAAGGGTTAGGGTTAGAGGGTTAGGGTTCGAGGGTTAGGGTTATAATAAGGCCATGCAGAATAAGGCATTAATAAGTACTTAATAATGACTAGTTAAGAGCCAATATGTTACTAATTTGCATGTTAATAAGCAACTAATTAATGGTGAATATGTTCCCCATACTAAAGTGTCACCATGTTTTATTACTGGTGCATAAAATGAAGCGTGCATGAACATCACCTTGTTCAAACAACAAAACCAACACAGTGCATAAACTCACAAGAAATTACACACCTTCAAGAAGTTTTTTTTTACACGATGAGTCGGGTGTGTCTTGACCTCCGCCGAACCCCTGAGCCCGACTCACCGTACCCCTAGGGTTCCATCCAACCCAGGTTAAGAACCACTGCTTTGGAGCATTCACACAATTAAACCAAACTAAAATAAATAAATAGATCAACAGTTGCTACTGAACTTTCACACCTATGCCATCCACTCTGACACCTTTATTTACGCCTATATCACTAAAAAGTGTTGATACATGAAATACAGTAAGTGATGTGATGATGGTGATATGTCATCATGATTAGGGATGTCCGATAATGGCTTTTTGCCGATATCCGATATTGTCCAACTCTTTAATTACCGATACCGATATCAACCGATACCGATATCAACCGATAAATACAGTCGTGGAATTAACACATTATTATGCCTAATTTGGACAACCAGGTATGGTGAAGATAAGGTACTTATATATATATATATATATATATATATATATATATATATATATATATATATATATATATATATATATATATATATATATATATATAAATGTATAAAATAAAATAAGATAAATAAAATAAAAACATTTTCTTGAATAAAAAAGAAAGTAAAACAATATAAAAACAGTTACATAGAAATGAGTAATTAATGAAAATGAGTAAAATTAACTGTTAAAGGTTAGTACTATTAGTGGACCAGCAGCACGCACAATCATGTGTGCTTACGGACTGTATCCCTTGCAGACTGTATTGATATGTATTGATATATAATGTAGGAACCTACCAGAATATTAATAACAGAAAGAAACAACCCTTTTGTGTGAATGAGTGTAAATGGGGGAGGGAGGTTTTTTGGGTTGGTGCACTAATTGTAAGTGTATCTTGTGTTTTTTATGTTGATTTATATAAAAAAAAAAAAAAAAAAAAAAAAAAAATCGATACTGATAATAAAAAAAACGATACCGATAATTTCCGATATTACATTTTAACGCATTTATCGGCCGATAATATCGGCAGACATCTCTAATCATGATGACTGTAAAAGGTATCTCTGTATCCAACGGGAAGGCATAACCGTGACCTTAGTTCTCCCCTCACCCTCAGCACTTACGTCACATAAAAAAAATAGATCAGCGCGACACGTTCTCGCGACAACACCATCTGTTCTCTGTTGGCGGCGATGACGGCAAAGCAGGTTCATGGTTAATTCACGACCATTTTCTGACGTGACGTGACAGCTACGCATTCAGAGAGGATGCTGAGAGGGAATCATCCGGAGTCATTTATAGAAGGCAAAACGTGAAGGTATCTACCGGCGAGGAGGCGATGGCGTCTGTAACCCCGGGAAGGCTTCACACATTCCTCGAGGACAATGATGAGAGATGACTCACGAGGTGACAGAATGACACCTGGGAGTGATCCCGGTCTAAACGTCACACATACAAAAAAGGCCTTTTGGCATCTTATTTTATAACCAATTATTGAAAGCAAATTTGCCAAAAAAATTGGCTAAATAACAGCAATTTCAAGAACATCTTAATTACAAATTAACCAGCATATTAAAGGCCTACTGAAATGAAAGTTTCTTATTCAAACGGGGATAGCAGATCCATTCTATGTGTCATACTGGATCATTTCGCGATATTGCCATATTTTTGCTGAAAGGATTTAGTAGAGAACATCGACGATAAAGTTTTGGTCACTGATAAAAAAAAGCCTTGCCTCTACCGGAAGTAGCGTGATGTCGCTATCGTTGCTACCCATACACTTGGGTAAAACAGAATCCATCCTGTTTGGGTCCCACATCAAGCTTAAGAAAGTCAATGACTTCACCATAAAAGTGGGTGACATTGTTATCACCAGGAAAGATGACGTCACCTACCTAGGTTCCATTCTAGAGGCTAACCTTTCCTGTGATGAAATGGCAACCAAGGTAATCAAAAAGGTTAACCAACGAACGAGATTTCACTACAGAATTTCCTCTCTGGTCAACAGAAGCACCTTGAGGATTCTGGCGGGAACTCTCGTTCAACCCTTTTTCGATTACGCATGCACCTCCTGGTACCCTAGCACCTCCAAAACCCTCAAATCTAAACTCCAAACATCTCAGAACAAGCTAGTCAGGTTACTTCTAGACCTCCACCCCAGATCACACCTCACTCCTACCCACTTCTCCAAAGTGGGCTGGCTCAAGGTGGAGGACAGAGTTAAACAACTTGCACTGAGCCTAGTCTATAAAATCCGCTACACCTCCCTGATACCGAAGTACATGTCAAACTACTTCCTTAACGTAAATGACCGCCTTAACTACAACACCAGGGGGTGCTCCACTAATCACGTTAAACCCAGATTCCGAACTAACAAAGGTCTTAACTCATTCTCTTTCTATGCCACATCAATGTGGAATGCGCTCCCAACAGGTATAAAAGAAAGGGCATCTCTATCCTCCTTCAAAACCGCAATAAAAGTTCACCTCCAGGCAGCTACAACCCTAAACTAACACCCTCCCTGGATTGCTAATAATCAAATGTAAACAATCAAATGCAGATACTTTTTCTTTTTCTTATGCCTTCTGATCTCTCTCTCTCTCTCTCTCTATGTCCACTACTTGATGTCCATATCCCCCCCCCCCCTCCACACCCCTGATTGTAAATAATGTAAATAATTCAATGTGATTATCTTATGTGATGACTGTATTATGATGATAGTATATATGATAGTATATATCTGTATCATGAATCAATTTAAGTGGACCCCGACTTAAACAAGTTGAAAAACTTATTCGGGTGTTACCATTTAGTGGTCAATTGTACGGAATATGTACTTCACTGTGCAACCTACTAATAAAAGTCTCAATCAATCAATCAAAGTCGCAGGTTGAAGGGCTCCTCACATTTGCACATTGTTTACACCAGCAACGAGAGCGATTCGGACCGAGAAAGCGACGATTACCCCATTAATTTGAGCCAGGATGAAAGATTCGTGGATGAGGAACGTGAAAGTGAAGGATTAGAGTGCAGTGCAGGACGTATCTTTTTTCGCTCTGACCGTAACTTAGGTACAAGCTGGCTCATTGGATTCCACACTCTCTCCTTTTTCTATTGTGGATCACGGATTTGTATTTTAAACCACCTCGGATACTATATCCTCTTGAAAATGAGAGTCAAGAACGCGAAATGGACATTCACAGTCACTTTTATCTCCACGACAATACATCGGCGGAGCACTTTAGCTACGGAGCTAACGTGATAGCATCGTGCTTAACTACATATAGAAACAGACGAAATAAGCCCCTGACTGGAAGGATAGACAGAAGATCAACAATACTACTATTACTATTAAACCATGGACATGTAACCACACGGTTAATGCTGTACCGCCTGGCGTAGCCTAGCAATGCTGTTGCTAACGACGCCATTGAAGCTAACTTAGCTACGGGACCTCGACAGAGCTATGCTAAAAACATTAGCTCTCCACCTACGCCAAACCTGTTCTAACATGATTCAATTTAAAAGACTGTTTAAAAAAGAAGTACTGAAGAAGTACGAGGAGGAAAGAGAGTGATGCCCTCAGCACAGAGCCATGGGAGAGAGGTGTATAGTCAGGGAGTGTGTGTGTGTGTGTGTGTGTGTGTGTGTGTGTGTGTGTGTGTGTGTGTGTGTGTGTGTGTGTGTGTGTGTGTGTGTGTGTGTGTGTGTGTGTGTGTGTGTGTGTGTGTGTGTGTGTGTGTGTGTGTGTGTGTGTGTGTGTGTGTGTGTGTGTTTTGTCTCGTCTTGTCTTGTCTCATAGTAACAGTGGTACTATTGTATTGTTAGTGTACAGGAGCTTTTTTTGTTTTTGTTTGTATAGTATTGTTCTTGTATTATATTGTTTATGTTAAATGTGGAATGAGTGAGAGGGGTTGGGATATTATAAGCATCTGCTTCATCCAACGCCTTTTCAAGCCTTGCATAAATGTCTCTGCCAAAATGTAAAAAAATAAATAAAAATGTGTGTTGTTGTACTGTGCAGGTTTGAAATAAATACTTCAATTCAATTCAATTCTTTGTTAAAAAATAGGGCGATGACAATGTTGTCATTCATCCAGGCCATTCAATCGATCGCAACTGGACTGTTCGGTTGGTCTTAGAAGACGTTCCGCAGTTCATGCTCATAGACTTAGATTGGTGAGATCTAGTCTTCAACTGAGATTGGTGAGATCTAGTCTTAGACTGAGATTTGTCAGATCTAGTCTTAAACTGAGATTGGTCAGATCTAGTCTTAGACTGACATTGGTCAGATCTAGTCTTAAATTGAGATTGGTCAGATCTAGTCTTAGACTAAGATTGGTCAGGGGCCGTATTTATCAAGCTTCTTAGAATTACTCCTAAGAAGTCTGCTAAGAGTTGACTTAAGAGTAAATAAACTCTTCGCTGAAAGCTGCACTTAAAAGTTAGTTATCAAGCGTCTTACTCACACTTTCAGCGAAGTGTAGGACTGAATCTTAAGTGTCACACTCGGAGCTGAATTACGACATTACTATGTGCCGTAAACGCAATTTTAAGTGACGTCATTTCTGTGTCCATAGAAATGACCAATCACGGAAGGGAATCCCTTGTCTAAGAATAAAGAAATATCTTAGAAATATTTAAGTGGACAATGGGAGTGTATATTTTGACAATAAACTACAAAATAATACAAAACAAACTAGTCCCCGCCCGCACTCACGCTACCGCTCCCTCTCTTCTCCCGCCCACACACTCACTGACGTCACTCACCTCACATGCTGTCACCCATTAAAGGGCCACACACACACACATACGCTACTCTCATAACATTTTCTTTCCAATTCATTAATAAGGCAACTAATTTGAAACTGGTGTGGGTGGCTCTATATATACTAGCCCACTGAAGCCACATGCAGAAATCAACAAGGAATCGAAAATTATCAAATCTGTGACAAAAATAATACCCGCTCTGTCTAAACGATACCGTTTGATCAGCTGCTCGTCATCAAACAAAGCCAGGACATCCTTCCGCTCCCTGAACGTTCGTGCACGTCTCTCTCGCCTCAGTGCCATCCCCTGCTGGCAACTCCTAACCACTTAGGACACCTCTGAAGGTCTCTTAAATATCGTGGAGAGTAGGAGTGATTCTTAGACTTAAGAACGTTGATAAATAGCTTTTATTCTTAAGTTTGAGAGTAGGACTAAATTTCGCAAATTCTCAGGACTTAAGTGTAAAATGGCACTCTAAGACGCTTGATAAATACGGCCCCAGATCTACAAACATATACTTTTTTGTGCCTTGTCCCAAAATATTTTTTGCCAATAAAATAAATAATAAATAGAAAATAAAATTCTAATTCATTTAATTTTTTTGCCCCGAATTAATAAAAAAAACAACAGATAATTAAGTCAAAATTTGAATGAATTTATTAAATATGGATGTGTCTTGGAAACACACAAAAAAAGTAAAAATAGCTCATTACCAACATAAATAAATCCAGTTATTTTTAAATAAAAACAGATCAACTGCAATTAGTTAAAATGTGCAGAAAATGGTAATACACATAAAGCCAGTTACATAGACAATTCAAATATGAGTGACAAAATTATATTGTAGAGAATATTTGATATATAGGATGCCAGTTCCATCAAAAAAATAAGTCTGATTGACCTATTAAACATTGTCAAAGAATCTCAGGGTATTCAACCGATCGCAACTGGACTGTTTGGTTGGTCTTAGAAGACTTTCCGCAGTTCATGCTCATAGACTTAGATTGGTCAGACCTAGTCTTAGACTGAGATTGGTCAGATCTAGTCTTAGACTGAGATTGGTCAGATCTAGTCTTAGACTGACATTGGTCAGATCTAGTCTTAAATTGAGATTGGTCAGATGTAGTCTAAGACTAAGATTGGTCAGATCTACAAACATATACTTTTTTGTGCCCCATCCCAAAATATTTTTTGCCAATAAAACAAATAATAAATAGAAAATAAAATATTAATTAATTAAATTTTTTTGCCCCGAATTAATTAAAAAAAACAGATAATTAAGTCAAAATTTGAAAGAATTGATTAAATATGGATGTGTCTTGGAAACACACAAAAAAAGTAAAAATAACTCATTACCAACATAATTTTTTTACTGCCAGAATTAAAAAAATATAAATCCAGTTCTTTTTAAATAAAAACAGATCAACTGCAATTAGTTAAAATGTGCAGAAAATGGTAATACACATAAAGCCAGTTACACAGACAATTCAAATATGAGTGACTTGATTATAATGTAGAGAATATTTGATATATAGGATGCCAGTTCCATCAAAAAATTAAGTCTGATTGACCTATTAAACATTGTCCTAGAATCTCAGGGTATTCAACCGATCGCAACTGGACTGTTTGGTTGGTCTTAGAAAACTTTCCGCAGTTCATGCTCATAGACTTAGATTAGTCAGACCTAGTCTTAGACCGAGATTGGTCAGACCTAGTCTTAGACTGAGATTGTTCAGATTTAGTGAAACTTCAAATATGAATTTATTCAAACACATACTTTTTTGTGCCCCATCCCAAAATATTGTTTGCCAATAAAATAAATAATAAATAATAAATAGAAAATAAAATATTAATGAATTGATTTTTTTTTACCCCAAATTAATTTAAAAAAGCAAAGATAATTATGTAAAAATTTGAATGAAATTATTAAATATGGATGTGTCTTGGAAACAAACAAAAAAAGTTAAAATAACTAATTACCAACATTATTTTTTTTACTGCCAGAATTAAACAAAGATAAATCCAGTTAATTTGAAATAAAAACAGATCAACTGTTCATTAGTTAAAATGTGCAGAAAATGGTAATACATATTAACCCAGATACACAGAAAATTCAAATATGAGTGACTTGATTAGAATGTAGAGAATATTTGATATATAGGATGCCAGTTCCATCAAAAAATTAAGTCTGATTGACCTATTAAACATTGTCATAGAATCTCAGGGCATTCAATCCATTGCAACTGGACTGTTTGGTTTGTCTTAGAAGACAACTAGACCTGACCAATCTAAGTCTAAGAGTAGATCTGACCAAACCTTAGTCTATGAGCATGAACTGATAAAGCCAACTGAGGTATATGCACCAGCCGCTAGACTAGATCTGACCAATCTAAGTCTAAGACTATATCTGACCAAACCGTAGTCTATGAGCATGAACTGATGAAGCCTACTTGGGTATTTGCACCTGCTGTTAGACTCGATCTGACCAATCTAAGTCTAAGACTACATCTGACCAATCTAAGTCTAAGACTAGATCTGACCAAACCTTAGTCTATGAGCATGAACTGATGAAGCCTACTCAGGTATTTGCACCAGCCACTAGACTAATTATGACCAATATAAGTCTAAGACTAGATTTGACCAATCTAAGTCTATGAACATGAACTGATGAAGTCTACTCGGATGAGAGGCGAAACGTCTTCTAAGACCAACCAAACAGTCCAGTTGTGATGGATTGAATGCCCTGAGATTCTATGACAATGACATCATTTTTTGATGGAACTGGCATCCTATACATCAAATATTCTCTACATTATAATAAAGTCACTCATATTTGAATTTTTCTGTGTAACTGACTTTATATGTATTGCCATTTTCTGCACAGTTTAACTAATGAACCCATATTTCAGTTCATCTGTTTAAATGTCAAATTAACTGAATTTATATTTGTTAAATTTTGGCAGAATTTTTTTTTCTTGTAATTAGTTACTTTAACGTTTCCAAGACACATACATATATTTAATTAATTCATTCAGATCTAACTTAATAGTTATGAGATTATTATTTGTTTTATTAATTTGGGGCAAAAACTAATAATTAAAGAATTAATATTTTATTTTCTATTTATTTGTCTTTTATATTAATTCATCTCGGTCATGCAAAAAATCTCAACATTTTATTGGCAAAAAATGTTTGGGATGGGGCACAAAAAAATATGTTTGATTAAATTCATATTAGAATTTTAAATGACATAGTTTGACATTTGGTGAAAATCTTAATTAATACATAGTTTTTTATTATTTATACTTATTCAATTTTGGCACAAAAAATCCACAATTACATTTCTTATCTATATTTTAATTTTTAATTAATTGATTGATTTCATATTTAATTTTGTCAATTATATTTATTGTATTTTTTTTTTTAAACATTTTATAATTTGGCTTTTTAATTATTTCATGTTGGCCTCAAAAACTCTTTCAAAAGGCTCCAAACATTTTAATATATATATATTTAAATTTTCTATTTGGCTTAATGTTTTAAAAAGCCCCACAAAATACATGCACATGTAATTGTGTTAATTTTTTTGAAAGGCACAAGTCATTTAACCAAATTTACACATTTTTATTTTGGACACAAAAAAAATTATATTCTAATGAAATTAATCACATTTTAAAACCTATTGACTTTATTTATTTAATAATTCTGTCACAAAAATCGGGATGGGAAATTTATATTCAACAGGCTTTGAATTTAGTTCATATGGAACCTTTAAATGTTAATTCATCCTATCTTTGCTGTGTTTGCATCTGCCCCCCATACTAAATAAACCGTATGTGTCATCACAAAAAAAGGGAGGCAGGAGGAGGCAGAGGAAAGACAGTGCAAAGGTTAACTGTACACAAAGATATCGACTCACTGACTCAGAGAGAAGAAAGAGCAGTAGAAAAAGGCTGGATGGTGACTAAACCGGTAGCGATACGGGAAAATCAGACCAAAAAGCGGGTTAAAAAAGTGAATAAATAGGAGGTGAGAGAGGTGCTTATTTTTCACAGGCTAACAATACAACTGTGGATGTCAACAACATAATGATCCCCTCTGCTTCGTGGTGGCAAACACAAACACATACATGGCCTATTATTAGTTTCCATATGCAACACAAGTGGGAGATAGTGAGTGGTGGTGAGTGGGTATTGTTTTTATTTCAAAAAGGGTGAGAAAGAGGAGCTGCTGTGCAGTAGATCCCTGCATATTTGCAATTCAGAGCTCAGATTTATCTTTAATCAGTGAGAAAACCCGCCCATTCATGCCATTTCAATTTTTTTCCTTGCAGAAAACCCATCACGTTGGCTCTCAGTGAAGGAATGAGTAGCACAACGTGGTGTGGCTGCTGCAGCACTACAGTAGCTCTCCACACTTTGCTCCAACTTGCAACGAGGTGATGTATGATCGTCACTGGAATTACAACTGGCAAAACGGTGTAAATTATGCAAACACGCCATCGGAGGAACTGCGAGCCGAGACGACCCAGATGCCTCAAATGTTTGCAGGTTTTGGATCTCGGAGCTTAAGAAACATCTGAAAAAGTCAAGGCTGTTTTTTTCTGCGGTCACTAGCAACAACTTTGCATTGAAGAGAGGTCGGTGTGCAGGACTGGGACACTACATCCTATGTGCAGAAATGTCCAACAACACATGCAACTTCACAAAACACAACAGCGGAGCAAATACACAGCAACATCCAAAGCGCACAATACAACAGATGTACCATGAAACTAGAAGTTAGCCTTAAAAACAATATTATAAATCTACTGGTTTAATGAGTTCCATTTTCCCCGTATTGTGTGTGTTTTGGACGTTGACCTCCTTCACCCAAAATACAAATCTTTAATGAAAAGCACTCTATTTCTTCCCTCGAGCACAAAGGAACTTTATGGGTGGACTTGTTCTTTACAGTACGCTCTATGTAGTCACGCAAACCTCGAAGTGTTCCACCGAGGTTTTATTAGTTTGTAGACTTGCACGACGGGCCGCATCTAATGATCCCGCGGGTAGTAGAAGATCCCTGGCCTGCAGGCTTCACACCCGTTAAAGCATGACCACAGTCACTACAAAGGAATTGATGCTAACCACAAGTAGGGATGGGGACCGAATTTGGCACTTTTTTGGCCACAAAATGATAACAAATGTACCGTATTTTCCGGACTATAAGGCGCACTTAAAAACCATTAAGTACGCCTTATAAACCGGTGCGCCTAATGTACGGAAGAATTCCGGTTGTGCTTACCGACCTTGAAGCAATTTTATTGGGTACATGGTGAAATGATGATCGTGACCAGTAGATGGCAGTCACACATAAAAGATATGTGTAGACTGCAATATGATGGCAGTCACACATAAGAGATATGTGTAGACTGCAATATCACTCAAGTAAACAACACCAACATTTTATATGTTCCATTGAAAATATAGCAAATTACACACAGCACTCAAAAACCTATCAAAATGTTTTAGTACGACTTTGGTAAGCTATGAAGCCGCACCGCTTGATGGATTGTCGGCGCATTAAACATACGAGTATTGTTATGGTGTGTGTTTAAGGTAAAACATTATCTGGCGTTTAGTTTTTTGCAATATTATGCAAAAGCGACTTTTCTTACCATCTGGTACCTGCTGATGTGTATTTGGGATCTGCATAAGTCCTGAAAATGTGCGCGCATCCGCCTTTGTAGTCCGTGACATTCATCCTCCGCTGTTGCCATTTGTAATATAGTGTAAAGTTCTTCTATATCTGCCAGTAAACTCGCCATGAAAGCGCTAAAACATACCGGTGTAGTGAGTTGACATTATTCACCCAAGGAACTTTTAGTTATTAGAGAGTTGCGGTCGGACGGTTTTTCACGGGACACAATTCCGGCCTTGTTGTTGTTTCCGGATGAGGAGATGTTGCTCCGTTATTGATTGAAGTAAAGTGTGAATGTCATTAAAACAGTTAGCGCCATCTTTTGACACTTCTTCCACTCCTGTCCTTGCACTTGAAGACACATCATCTATGCAACTTTTTGACCAAAAAACCACCATTACATGTTATGTAGACCAGGGGTCCACAACCTTTTTTCCACCAGGGACCGTATTAATGTATGCATTATTTTCACGGACCGTGGCAGATAAAAACAGCAAAAAAGTTAGCATGAAAAATCAACTCACTATAACGCTGAAATAATGGGAGCCCTGGGCGTGTTTCTTTGCAAAAAGATGGTCGCCGGCACGTTGATGGCATATAATATATACCAGTGTTTCTTAACAATAGGGCAAGCGCCCCCTAGAATGTAATCTATGTGTTTTTTCAGCTGTGGTACTCAGTTGTAATACACTTTTCTACCACTTGTGGCAGTAATGACAATATAAAACAACCAGAGTGAAATTCATAGAGAAATTTCTTAAGCGCAAAAAATATGACTGAAGTGGTATTTTCATTTTTGCACTTTGATTTTATCGACAGTTTAGTTAAAAAAAAACATATTTATCCATCCATCCATTTTCTACTGCTTGTCCCTTATTAATTTATTTATTTCAGCAGAACATAATGTATATTGTAAGTAAATGTATTTTGTCTAATCAGTCTGACCTAAGCTTAAGGTTTATTTGGTAAATTAATAATTTAATCTTTTTGATTTGCATATGCTTTTATATAATTTTACAAGGTAGGGAACTGTAAGTAGGTCAGATATTTTATTTGATTTAATATGATCAAAATCAAAGGTAAGATTAGTAATTCAGTGTTAATATTGGAGTGTTGCCCCGGGTCTCTGTGTAGTGTAGGTCCTGAGGTCAAACAGGTTAAGAACCCCTGCTATATACAACGACCCTGCAGCTGAAAATTAGCCTTTGGCTACAACCTGAAACATTAAAATTGTATATGTTCATTAATGTGCATTAATGAACATACACTACCGTTCAAAAGTTTGGGGTCACATTGAAATGTCCTTATTTTTGAAGGAAAAGCACTGTACTTTTCAATGAAGATAACTTTAAACTAGTCTTAACTTTAAAGAAATACACTCTATACATTGCTAATGTGGTAAATGACTATTCTAGCTGCAAATGTCTGCTTTTTGGTGCAATATCTACATAGGTGTATAGAGGCCCATTTCCAGCAACTATCACTCCAGTGTTCTAATGGTACAATGTGTTTGCTCATTGGCTCAGAAGGCTAATTGATGATTAGAAAACCCTTGTGCAATCATGTTCACACATCTGAAAACACTTTAGCTCGTTACAGAAGCTACAAAACGGACCTTCCTTTGAGCAGATTGAGTTTCTGGAGCATCACATTTGTGGGGTCAATTAAACGCTCAAAATGGCCAGAAAAAGAGAACTTTCATCGGAAACTCGACAGTCTATTCTTGTTCTTAGAAATGAAGGCTATTCCACTAAATTGTTTGGGTGACCCCAAACTTTTGAACGGTAGTGTACGGTGAATGAATGACGAATGAATGAGTTGTAAAAAAAAAATAATGATGGGTTCTCACTAGGGATGTCCGATAAATGGCTTTTTGCCGATATCCGATATTCCGATATTGTCCAACTCTTTAATTATCGATACCGATATCAACCGATACCGATATCAACCGATATATGCAGTCGTGGAATTAACACATTATTATGCCTAATTTGGACAACCAGGTATGGTGAAGATAAGGTACTTTTTTTTAAAATTAGTAAAATAAGATAAATAAATTAAAAACATTTTCTTGAATAAAAAATAAAGTACAACAATATAAAAACAGTTACATAGAAACTAGTAATTAATGAAAATTAGTAAAATTAAGTGTTAAAGGTTAGTACTATTAGTGGAGCAGCAGCACGCACAATCATGTGTGCTTA